>NW_028244719.1:0-26000 GCF_964263255.1 Lissotriton vulgaris
CCCAACAGTGCCCTATCTGTACTGATATCTTTTTTTTAAATTCATTTTACATCACAAAAATGGAAGGAGAGAAAAAAAATAACGTGGATATTGTTGCAGAATGCAACCAAGATACAGAAAATGAATCAGAATTCTTTGATGAATCACTGGACATAGAACTTCTGCAATGTGTTGAATCTGTGGATTTCCTAATTGAAAATGAGACAAATTCTGACAAAGAATTATTAGAAGTTCTTTTTAATTTTGAAAACAAATCAGAAAAATACATTTATATATAATAATTCAAAAATTGTTTGAGACATTATTCATTTTTATATGTATTTTTTAAACTAGTAGCAAATTGATTATAATGTAAAATTAGACTTTAAATATACTGTGCAACTTTAAGTTTGCTCATAGTTACTTCCTTTCTTCCACTATATCATCTCCAATGTGTATTTAATATCTCTTTATCATCTCCTGCCTCCATGGTGTTTCTGCTTTCCTGACAGACTACGCTATGAATTCCATATACCACAATAACTTATGAAACAACATGCAAGATATCTACAAAGGAAACAATGTATTTTTATTTTTAGACTCTGCATTGGTACCTACATGTTGGTACTTAAATAAAAAAATAAAAAAAGAACAATCAATAAACATACAATATTTGAACATTCTTTCATCCTATTTTCCCAATATTACGCTTCCCGGACCGCTTCCCGGGGCGCGTACCGAGCGCCCCCCCCGCAAAAAAAAACTATATAAAAATTATTCTTTTTTAACCCCGCGAGGCCCTTTTAAAGCCCCCTCATCAAACCTAGGGGGTCAGGGAGGATGTACTCTGCCCCCTTATGCTCATTTCCCCCTTTGTTTTTGCCACATCTTGTGTCTCGATCCTACCGAGACACAAGATGGCGGCCGCTCCGGACTGTTTCGAATGTTGACAGACACCCGACAGCCAATCAGCTTCGCTTCGCGAAGTTCCGATACGCGTCAGGTACGCGAACGGGGGCGCTAACCGGAGCGCTGTTACAGATATATCTATTTTTTAAAACGTTAATTTCTCAAAATCCACTGGAGCACATATATTGAGACATAGCAAAGGCATGTCGGGCAAACCATATCTACAATTCTGCCAAGTTTCGTGTAAATCCATTCAGCCGTTCGAGCTAAAAGTGATTCCAACCGCCCTATTGAAAAATGAATGGGAAAAACGTGTTTTGGGATCCCCCTTTTTTCTCGGCCCCCCCTTGACGATATATACCTACTGGCGATAGCCAGTAGGTATATATAGTTAGGATTTTTTTCCTATGGGATTTTTGAAAATTCTATGTCGAATAACTTTAGCTTATGAGCACAGAATTGGCTGAAATTTTCAGGAAAATGGAACATTTTGTTTCTGAGCAGCCCCTGAAAATTTGGGGGGGTTTCGTCAAGGGGGGGCCGAGAAAAAAGGGGGGTCCCAAAACGTGTTTTTCCCATGCAATTTTCTATAGGGCGGTTGGCCTCACTTTTAGCCTGAACGGTTGAATGGATTTACACCAAACTTGGCAAAATTGTAGGGACTGGTAGCCCGATGTGCCTTTGCTATGTCTCAAGATATAGGCTCCAGTGGTTTTTACGAAAATTAACTTTGAAAAATATATATTGGGCTACATTGGGCTATATATATGTTGGAGCCCAAATGTAGCCCAATGTAGCCCAATGTAGCCCAATGTAGCCCAAAGATGGCCACCAGAGACAAAAAAAACCAAATGTAGCCCAAATATCAGCCAGATGTAGCCCAACTATAGCCCAATGACAGATTGTCCCAGAGTGTTCTAAAGAACAACTAGAGTGCTAACAGTCCTACTTATTACAAAGGTATGGCACACCTGAAGCCATCTTGATTGGAATAAAGTGGTAACTCTTAAAACATTTAATTTAAAAAGGAACAAAATGAGGGGGTTCATTTTGCCATAGAAAGTATGATTAGCGAATATATGACGAAATCCCGCATACCATCAGTCCGCAAAAAAAATCCCACATGTACTATTAGGCCGCAAATTAAAATAACGAAAACTTTTAGAATGAATATGCCTTTAGCATACACTAAACAACTAAACTACCCTAAACCCTAAAACACTACCCCCAGCATGACCCTACACTACACAAACAGTACAACACTACCCTAAACCCTAAAACACTACCCCCAGCATGACCCTACACTACACAAACACTACAACACTACCCTAAACCCTAAAACACTACCCCCAGCATGACCCTACACTACACAAACACTACAACACTACCCTAAACCCTAAAACACTACCCCCAGCATGACCCTACACTACGCAAACACTACAACACTACCCAAAACCCTAAAACACTACACCCCAGCATGACCCTACACTACGCAAACACTACAACACTACCCTAAACCCTAAAACACTACCCCCAGCATGACCCTACACTACGCAAACACTACAACACTACCCTAAACCCTAAAACACTACCCCCAGCATGACCCTACACTACGCAAACACTACAACACAACCCTAAACCCTAAAACACTACCCCCAGCATGACCCTACACTACGCAAACATTACAACACAACCCTAAACCCTAAAACACTACCCCCAGCATGACCCTACACTACGCAAACACTACAACACTACCCAAAACCCTAAAACACTACACCCCAGCATGACCCTACACTACGCAAACACTACAACACTACCCTAAACCCTAAAACACTACACCCCAGCATGACCCTACACTACGCAAACACTACAACACTACCCTAAACCCTAAAACACTACCCCCAGCATGACCCTACACTACGCAAACACTACAACACTACCCTAAACCCTAAAACACTACCCCCAGCATGACCCTACACTACGCAAACACTACAACACTAACCTAAATCCTAAAACACTACCCCCAGGATGACCCTACACTACGCAAACACTACAACACTACCCAAAACCCTAAAACACTACACCCCAGCATGACCCTACACTACGCAAACACTACAACACTACCCTAAACCCTAAAACACTACCCCCAGCATGACCCTACACTACGCAAACACTACAACACTACCCTAAACCCTAAAACACTACCCCCAGCATGACCCTACACTACGCAAACACTACAACACTACCCTAAACCCTAAAACACTACCCTCAGCATGACCCTACACTACGCAAACACTACAACACTACCCAAAACCCTAAAACACTACACCCCAGCATGACCCTACACTACGCAAACACTACAACACTACCCTAAACCCTAAAACACTACCCACAGCATGACCCTACACTACGCAAACACTACAACACTACCCTAAACCCTAAAACACTACCCCCAGCATGACCCTACACTACGCAAACACTACAACACTACCCTAAACCCTAAAACACTACCCCCAGCATGGCCCTACACTACACAAACACTACAACACTACCCAAAACCCTAAAACACTACCCCCAGCATGACCCTACACTACGCCAACACTACAACACTACCCAAAACCCTAAAACACTACACCCCAGCATGACCCTACACTACGCAAACACTACAACACTACCCAAAACCCTAAAACACTACACCCCAGCATGACCCTACACTACGCAAACACTACAACACTACCCAAAACCCTAAAACACTACCCCCAGCATGACCCTACACTACGCAAACACTACAACACTACCCAAAACCCTAAAACACTACCCCCAGCATGACCCTACACTACGCAAACACTACAACACTACCCTAAACCCTAAAATACTACACCCCAGCATGACCCTACACTACGCAAACACTACAACACTACCCAAAACCCTAAAACACTACCCCCAGCATGACCCTACACTACGCAAACACTACAACACTATCCTAAACCCTAAAACACTACGCCCAGCATGACCCTACACTACGCAAACACTACAAGACTACCCTAAACCCTAAAACACTAGCCCCAGCATGACCCTACACTACGCAAACACTACAACACAACCCTAAACCCTAAAACACTACCCCCAGCATGACCCTACACTACGCAAACACTACAACACTACCCTGAACCCTAAAACACTACCCCCAGCATGACCCTACACTACGCAAACACTACAACACAACCCTAAACCCTAAAACACTACCCCCAGCATGACCCTACACTAAACAACCACCACAACTCTACACTACACTAACACAACACTACACTACACAACACTACACTACACTACACAATCACTAACCCACGAAAAAATTAACACAAACCCACTTACCTCTCTCGTCATCGTGGTTTTCACAACGCAAATGCATTTACCATACATGCCTTTAAAACGTAATTCTTTGTAAAGGCATGCGCGATAAATGCACATGCGTTTTGAAAAAATGCGGGATAATGGTATGCGAGCTCAATGACCTTGCGGGATAATGGTATGCGGACTGAAAGTCTGGGGGATAAAAAATGCGGGAAAATGGCTGCAAACCATGATTAGCAGCAGACTTCCCTGGTGAGCACTAGCTTTACTACAGTGATCTAATGAGCAACTAGAGTGCTAACATTCAGAATTTATGGCAAATGTGTGACACATCTGAATGCCTTCTTGATAGAACCAAAGTAAACAAGCATTGAAAATGCAATAGATCTCGCCCTCGTTTAAGTTAAAGCCATTCTGTTTGTAATGAGGTGGCTTTTTAGCTTTGTTTTTATTAGTGTTTTTAAAACTTTCATGTAAATAACATGCATATGTATGCATATATGTATATGTATGCATGCATTTATATTTATATAGATATGCAGATTACATATGTTTATATATGTATATTACCTACTGGCGATAGCCAGTGGGTATATAGTTAGGATTTTTTCTCTATGGGATTTCTGAAAATTCTATGTCTAATAACTTTGGCGTTTGTGGACGGAATTGGCAGCCCCTGAAAATTTGGTGGGGTTTCGTCAAGGGGGGGCCGAGAACAAAGGGGGGTCCCAAAACGCGTTTTTCCCATTCATTTTTCCATAGGGCGGTTGGACTCACTTTTAGCTCGAACGGCTGAATAGATTTACATGAAACTTGGCAAAATTGTAGATATGGTTTGCCCGACGTGCCTTTGCTATGTCTCAATAAATGTGCTCCAGTGGATTTTGAGAAATTAACGTTTAAAAAAAAATATATATCTGTGACAGCGCTCCGGTTAGCGCCCCGGTTCGCGTACCTGGCGCGTAACGGAACTTCGCGAAGCGAATCTGATTGGCTCTCCGGTGTCTGTCAACATTCTAAACAAACCGGAGCGGCCGCCATCTTATCTCTCGGTACGATCGAGAGACAAGATGTGGTGAAAAACGAAGGGGGAAATGAAGGAAAGGGGGCAAGGTAGACCACTCCTGACCCCCTAGGATTGATGAGGGGGATATTAAAGTGCCCCGCGGGGCAAAACATTTTGCGATTTTACGCCGTAGAGGCGCGTCCCGGTACGCGAACCGGGCAGCTCACCGGGCAGCTAACCGGGCAGCTAACCAGCAGCATAGCTGTCAACATTGTAAACAGTCCGGAGCGGCCGCCATCTTGTCTCTCGGTAGGTTCGAGAGACAAGATGTGGTGAAAAAAGAAGGGGGAAATGAAGGAAAGGGGGCAAGGTAAACCCCTCCTGACCCCCTAGGATTGATGAGGGGGATATTAAAGTCCCCTGCGATTTTTCGCGGTAGAGGCGCTTCCCGGTACGCGAACCGGGCAGCTAACCGGCAGCGTAACAGGAGTCCGCCATCTTGTGTTTTTGGAGCGTCCGGTTCGCGTACCGGGTAGCATCCCGGTAAGCGTAACAAGGGGAAAACCAAGAGAAACAGTAAAAAAAAAATGAAGGGAATAGATTTCCAGCAAACTTGGCAAAATTGTAGGGACTGTTTGTTTGATGTGCCTTTGCAAGGCCTCAAGATATGTGCACGTGTGGATTTTGTCTAATTAAGGTTAAAAAAAATATATATATCTGTAAGCGTGCTCCGGCACGCTTACATTACGGGTTTTGTTTGCACTGCAGAACCGATACGTCACGGTTATGCGACGCGTCATGAGGCGTCTCACGTGGCTACGTGATACGTCACGTAATAAAGAATATATTTTACAGCTATAGATATTAGCTTTTAAAAAACCAATGAAATTCACTGAAAAAAACCATAGGTTATAGACCATATGTAGTTAGGAATTTGCATTTACAAAACCTTGAAAATTCACTGAAAAAACCATAGGTTAGAGACCATATATAGTTAGCTGGACATTTTATTGACATAAAACCAATGAAATTCCATATATAGTTAGTTGCACTAACTATATATCGCGCACCCGCAATCCACTGCTGATGATGTCACATATTACATCATTCATGACATGGTCAGTGACATCACTGATGACATCACTGATGACATCTCAAATGACATCACTGATGACATCACTGATGACATCTCAAATGACATCAGTGATGACATCATGACACACCAATACCAGTTACTACATACGCACTCACTGATTCCTACGTCTACACACACATTCACTCATTCACCCATACAATCACTCATACATACAGTCACTCATTATTACAACACTATCATATGCACTCATACACCTATGCAGACACTCACACACTGCCACTCATCCATGGAGTTACTCACACACCTAGTCAGTCCTGTAAAGAATCAATCACACTTCCATTTCCTCATCTATACAGTTAAACACAGAACACCATACTTCAGTGACATCACTGATGACATCACTGATGACATCTCAAATGACATCACTGATGACATCTCAAATGACATCACTGATGACATCATGACACACCAATACCAGTTACTACATACGCACTCACTGATTCCTACGTCTACACACACATTCACTCATTCACCCATACAATCACTCATACATACAGTCACTCATTATTACAACACTATCATATGCACTCATACACCTAGTCAGTCCTGTGAAGAATCAATCACACTTCGATTTCCTCATCTATACAGTTAAACACAGAACACCATACTTTTCACACATATACTAACACATACTTACTCTCTTATACAATCACTGATACAAGTACACATTGATATGCACAGAGTCACACACCTCCCAGCCAGCCACACACACACTCAGTCTTCCATACATCCACTCATTCTTCAATATGTAAAACATATTTAAACTTTACAAAAACACACAGACACTAGATGATGTCATCAGTGATGTCATTTGAGATGTCATCAGTGATGTCATCAGTGATGTTATTTGAGATGTCATCAGTGATGTCATCAGTGATGTCACTGACCATGTCATGAATGATGTAATATGTGACATCATCAGCAGTGGATTGCGGGTGCGCGATATATAGTTAGTGCAACTAACTATATATGGAATTTCATTGGTTTTATGTCAATAAAATGTCCAGCTAACTATATATGGTCTCTAACCTATGGTTTTTTCAGTGAATTTTCAAGGTTTTGTAAATGCAAATTCCTAACTATATATGGTCTATAACCTATGGTTTTTTTCAGTGAATATATATATATATATATATTCAATGAAAAAACCATTGGTTATAGAACATATATAGTTAGGAATTTGCATTTACAAAACCTTGTTTTACTCGCATATAACCATTGAAATTCCATATATAGTTAGATGCGCTAACTATATATCGCGCACCCGCAATCCACTGCTGATGATGTCACATATTACATCATTCATGACATGGTTAGTGACATCACTGATGACATCACTGATGACATCTCAAATGACATCACTGATGACATCACTGATGACAACATCCAGTGACTGTATGTTTCTGTAAAGTTAAAATATGTCTTATATATTGAAGAATGAGTGGATGTATAAGTGTCTGGATGAAGGATTTAGTAGGTGCATGACTGACTGTATGAGTGAGTGATTAAATGTGTCTCACTGAGTGCATGGGTTAGTGACTAAACTGTTTTAATTTGTGCATCATTATATCTGTTGATCTACAAACTGCTACATATGTTGATCAGTAGCTATATGAGTAACTGTATGGGTTATTCATTGGTTGTCAAAGTATTTGTATGGGAAACTGAGTGTGTGTGTATGGGTGGCTGGGAGGTGTGTGACTCTGTGCATAGATGTGTGAGCAGTTGATTCACTAGATGTATGGTTTCAAAAGTGCATGTGGAAACAGCTGTATGGGCGGTTGACTGTGTGCATGAGTGTATTGGTGAGTGAATGGATATCTCAGTGCTACATGTCAAAGTAAGTACATATGTAAAACACAGTACATGTGAGAGTTGACATCTATAAATAACTGTGCATAAGAGCCAGTGAATGTGTGAGTGGCTGTATGGATCATTGTGAACATGTATCAGGGATTGTATAAGAGAGTAAATATGTGTTAGTATATGTTTGAATAAGTAAGGTGTGTATAACTGTATAGTTGAGAAAATGGAGGTGTGATTGATTTTTGGCATAACTGACTAGGTGTGTGAGTAACTCCATGGATGAGAGACAGTCTGTGACTGTCTGTTCACACTGATTGTATCTAAGGTTATATTAGAGTCTGAAGAGGTTCATGGTATTATCACATGAATGATATCATCAGTGATGTGATCAGTCATGTCAAATGAGATGTTATCAGTGATTTTATCAGTGATGTCATTTGAGATGTCATCAGTGATGTCATCAGTGATGTCACTAACCATGTCATGAATGATGTAATATGTGACATCATCAGCAGTGGATTGCGGGTGCGCGATATATAGTTAGCGCATCTAACTATATATGGAATTTCAATGGTTTTATGCGAGTAAAATAAGGTTTTGTAAATGCAAATTCCTAACTATATATGTTCTATAACCAATGGTTTTTTCATTGAATTTTTAAGGTTTTGTAAATGCTAATTCCTAACTATATATTCTTTATAACCTATGGTTTTTTCATTGAATTTCAATGGTTTTGTAAATGCTAATTCCTAACTATATATTCTTTATAACCTATGGTTTTTTCATTGAATTTCAATGGTTTTTTGAAAGCTAATATCTGTAACTGTAAAATGTATTCTTCTTTAAATCTTAAAATATATTTTACATGTTTTTAATACATTTTTTTAAAAAATATTTTTTTGTTCCGCTCCCAGTCCGCGAACCGGTAAACGTTCTTTTAGCGTAACTGTTACGTTAGAATGACGTTTTGCGTTGTCGCGTAATACGTCATCGGACGCGCCAAGTTAGCGGACCCGGAAGCGGACCGGAAAGCGGCGCAAACGCGAAACGTAAACACAGCAGGTCATGTGACTCGGTAATAACACTTTTCATTGGTTCATTTCACTTTTGGTTTCCTAATGATGTAATACTAGGTCATGTGATCTAAAATTAACACTTTTCATTGGTTTAGAACTTTTGCTTTTCCCAAATGATGAAAACCCCTCCTTCTTTCCTCACTCTGACTTTCATCTTGGTGAGAGAAAGACCCTTTTACATTCCAGAGAAATGGCTTCAGTTGTTGCTTCTGGTAGTATTCCCCCACCACCACCTCCACCTCCTCATGGAAAGAAAGGACCAGCAACTCAACCAATCTTTGAAGAAGAGGAAGATCAGGAAGAGGAGGAAGTGCCTGAGTATTTGCCTGAGGAGCCCAGGAGGTACAACAGAAAGGAATATTTCATCTGGCAATTTTTTAAATTTCCAACAGGGCAAAAGAAAGTAAACGCAAGATATGTCTTTTGCCGTATCTGTGATGATCGCCTTTCAAGGGGGACGGACAAAAAATATAGTTTTGGGAATTTTACAATGCACAGGCACATGAGTAGGTGGCACCCAAATAATTATAGTGCTGCTCAGCTTCGGGACTTACAACAAAATCCCCCAGCAATAGCCAGAAGATCGGTCGTGCCAGAAGTTTCGGGACCAGAAGCAAGGGAGTTGATCCCGAATATTCAAATGGACATGGGAGAAGTGAAACAAATGTGCGTGAGGTGCAATCAAATATTATGCTACCGTGAAAGTAGCATAACTCTTATAATAAGAGCAATGAAAAATCATGTATGTCCAAAACGCCCCCAAAAATAAATTCTTCTTTTTTTTGTTGCTCCTGTTGAGCCCTCTTCTATGAATCATTTTTGTTTCCCCCCTCCCCCCAAAAAATAAAAAAAATTACAAAATGTTCAGAAAAAAACAAAAAAATATAAAAAATGTTCAGAAAAATAATAAAAAAAATTTAAAACAACAAAAACCAAAAAAAAAGTTCTTTTCAGAACTACCTCCCCATTATAAAAAAAATTGGTAGAATTTTTGGAACTCTGCCAAGCTCTATTTTTTTTAGTTCGCTCCCAGTTCGCACTCCGGTACGCGAACCAGGAGCGAATCAAAAAAAATTAAAAAAAAAAAAAAACAGTAAGTATAAGGAAAGGAAACAGACAGTTATGTTACAAGAAAGACAGCTATAGGGAGTAAAGAAAAGATACTGTTACCCGCAATTCACTTCTGATCATGTCATATATTACATCATTTTTGACATGGTCAGTGACATCATCAGCAGTGGATTGCGAGTAACAGTTTCTTTTGTTGACTTCCTATAGCTGTCTTTCTTGAAATATAAATGTCTGTTTCCTATCCTTATGCTTACTGTTCTTGTTTTAAAAAATTTTTAAGATCATTCAGAAACAATAACATTAATAGAGACAGAATGAGTGAATAAGAATGAAGAAGTATGAGAAGAGAGGGACTGTGAAAAATATTGGAAGGAGTAGAATAATTAAGTAATAGAGAAAGGAATGAGAGAAGTAGCAAACACAGGAAAGTAAGAATTAAAGAAATGAAGCAGTAGAACTAATAGATGTTAACTGTGATAGAGTAAATGATTGATTGAGGGTGACGATAAGGTGTGTCCTCTCTAAAAGTTTGTTTAAGGTGAGGCGTACTCAGGGTTGCATATCAAATTATGCTTGTTGAAGAATACAGAGGAGATAATACATGTAAAGACCTACCATTGTAGTAAAACATGCCCACTTATTACATCATTCATGACATAGTCAGTGACATCATCAGCAGTGGAAGGTGGGTTAAAAAAGTAGAAAACATTTACCTTATAATTCTTGTTAACTTTTAAAGAAAATTGTTCATACTTTCAATCTGTAAAAGAGAGAACAAACATTTCCAAAAATATTAAAACATGTATTTAAAAATTAGAAAAAAGAAGGGAAAAGGTTCAAGAAGAAACAGTTTTTCAACAACTTTGACACTTACAGAAGCCTCTGCTTCTTTACGACCCCTACACAATCCTAAAGATATTTATTTTAAACAAACAGTATCTTCATGCTGATGAAGTGAGGCCTATTTTGGAACATGGTGCTTCTTTTGCATTGCTGATGTCTCACAATAGTGATGCAATAGCAGTGCAAAAGAGATGTAAAGCCATCATAAAATTGTGTGTAACATTGTAAATGATTGTTTCAGGATGCAAATAAGATGTGTCCTTTCAAGAGGTTTCTTTAATGTGAAGTGTATTCAGTTTTAAAAAAAAAACAGTACCTAGAAGTACTGCACTGTAAGCATTAAAATTGACACTTACTGAAGATTCAGTTTCTCCATATCTACCTCACATTTCTAAATGTATATCATAAGTACAAAAAGGAAAACATTAATTATACATGTTAAATGGTTTATTTTTGCTGTTCTCAGAATGTATCAAATTTCACTTAAATCAGTGACTTGAAGGTATTCATCATGTAACAGCGGGGAAAAAAAACACAATCAAAATGATTGTGTTTAAAAAACCCATACAACCTAAGAAATCTGATTTCAAAACTCCTTAAAATTAACTTACTTTCAATGACGTCGAAGGATGTCCTATGAAGAGCGTCCACTCTATTGTGCTATAAATATTTTCAGCCCGCCACTTTCTGAAAGAAAACCTCCATCGTTTTGAAAAATATGTTACATACAAGAAAAGACTTCTCACATTCTACCACATGTTTCCACTTGGCCAAATCATGTTGCAGCAATTCACAAGTCTTCTAATTCTTCCAATCAAATCCCGTCATTTTCTATTTTCGCAACTTTCAAAAAGAAAACATTTGAGATTATTTTCACAATCCTGGACTACTAATATCTTACCCTTCTTTGTCACTCATGTTCTCCTTTTCCTATGACACTGATACTGTTTACTATGAAGCAGACTTACTTGCATCAGGTTTATATAGTTGAATTTTTAAATTGACATTATAATTAAAAGTTTTGGACCAATAATCTAGACAGCATTGCAGACTTACATTCCCTCTACTTGATGAACCTTTTGCAATTCCTCACAGGAAATCCCAAGATTCTTTCTTTAAAATTTTGGTTTTAAAAACACCAGGTAAGAATTTTTAAGGTCAAACGGCAATTTTTTTTTGAAAGTTACAACAGAATCATTGCAGAATGACCAGCCGTTTCGAGACTTTAAATAAGCTGTATAATGTCCTGATGTTGTTGAAGGACCATCGTGATAGATAATTGCTACAGTTACAAAAGTCCTTCCTGAAATTGACAGCTGAGAAGCCACAATTTTTTTTATTAAAGTTGACAATTTTGATCCATCAGGCCTACATCGTTGGATCATTAAAATGACATACTGGCCATATCTACGTATAAATAATGTTGACATCATTTCAGATTTACATTGGCTACACTCCATGTTGTGATCCGCTGCATTTACTAGCTTATTAAAGGAGACTGATTTACTGTCTGGCAAAGTTAAATATATAAATCTTTCTGAGTCTACACTAGTAGTACTTGATACCATACAGTTCTCGCAGTCATGCTGCCATTGATAAGAAAGCCCAAACAAATGATCTACATCTACACCCTCATCTTGCAATACATCAAGCATATACATTAAAAACTCCTGACAATCTTGCTGATTATTTTCAGAGAAGTCTGTTTGACCTGAACATTCATCTAACAGATAACGAACTTCAGACACACTTTCTACTTTTGTTCGATCAGTGCTACATTTCTCGAAAACAGAATTCAACAAACAGCATAAAATTTGTTCTGAATTCAAGAGAATCTGTTCTTTTAAACTCTCTAGTGAAATCTCTAACTACATTTGCATAGCAGTTGACACCAGAACTGTTTTCAAATTGAAAACCGACAACATCTTCAACACAATCCACTTTCTTTCTGCTAACAATTTTCGGTTCATCGACTTTTAGTCTTTTTGCTACAACCTCCCTACTATTACTGATATTTCTACGTTTCCGGCCTACCACACGTTTCTCAAACAAAGGATATTGAGGCAAATGTGGCGCATACTCTCTTCTTAACCTATTGTATTCCTTAACACAATCTAGATCCGCACAAATGTTTGTGACATCACAGTCAATCAAGTACAATCCCGATAAAGTTCTAACTCGTGACAATGCCACATATGCCATACCCTCCTTGAACACAGAACTGCCAATATTCACCAATGCACTGTCTACACTTAAACCTTGCGATTTATGGATTGTCACCGCATATGCCAAGCAAACAGGAAACTGTTTACGGCGAACATATAAGTCTTTAACAAGCAAAAATCTAGCAGAACAACGACCAATTAGCTGTACTTCCTCAATGCCATCAAATTTAATTTTTAAAAATTCTATTCCATCTCTATTTCTGTATTTCTCAAAATCAACAACATTACCCATTGATCCATTTACCAGACCTCTTTCAACATGTAAATTCCTTCTCAAAATGATTCGGCAATTTAAGCACACATTCAGAGTCTTTTCAAAACCCGCAGTTTTAGATATAGTCTTCTCGAATGAATCCAATTTTGATTTCAAATTCTCTGACAAAATAATTGTTGATCCCATATGCTCTATTTTGTCAATAGCTTCAAGTTTCACAATCTCTTGCTTTTCTAAATTCAACATTTTGTTGTTGAAGATGGCACATTCTGCAAGAGTTGGCATCAAACATATTCCGGATTTCTTCTCAGTAATTTTCTGAAAAATATTCTCAGGCACAATCTCTTGTTCGGGATATAAATTTGACAGTAATCGTGCATTTAAAGCTTCTTTCCCATGCTCGGTCACTTTTCCAATTCTAATATCTTGTAGAATATTCTTGTAATCTTCATCCTTTGCCTGACGCATATTTTCATGCAGTTCAGCATAATTGAAGTTTAACCATATATTGACGTTGCCAATGCTCCCTAGGCACTTCCTGGTATCTTCATGTGTGAGTATTTTGAACACAGGTTGACCTTTTACTGGTGTCAGCTGCAGAAGATCTCCGAAAACAATGATGTGTTTGCCACCAAATAACACATCATATTCAGTTTTAAGTACTTCTTGCATTCTCAAATGCACAAAGGCAAGCATGACATTGGAAACCATGCTTACTTCGTCAATGATAAGTAGTTTCATTTTCCTCAAGACTCTTGAAACTTCACAGCAAGCATCCCCAGATAACTTGTGGTATTGTAATTTGTTGTCATGCTCCACTGGCAGCATCAGTAGACGATGCAAAGTAATACCTTTAATGTTATGTGCTGCCAGTCCAGTAGGAGCGGTGACAACACAAGACAGCGATGACTCAGTCCTTTCCTGCGAATAACAAGAAATTGCTTTAATGAGGAAACTTTTTCCAGTTCCCGCTTCTCCACTCACGTACAGTCGGACAGGCTTCAACGATGTACATGAGCACTCTTTCTTCTCATGACTTAATCCGTGCTCAATTTGCTTGGTAACTTCATCATATATTTTCCTCTGCTCAACGTTGAGTTGTTTTTCCAAGTCTTCTAAGTTAACTGAATCCTCCTGAGCATGTGCCATGGCTCTTTCCACTTCATTCATAGCAGTGGCAGCTTCATTTTTGATAATAGGTCCTCCAAGTGGATCTTGACTCAATGAAACAGAACTCTGACTGTCCTGAGAACTGTCTCTGGCAATCTCGGCTGCAATCGTTGCTTCCTGCTCAATTTCCAAAGTTAGCATTTCTTGATATTTGGGAAAAGCAGGACATTCTATGGTCTCCTTAGCAGCAGTGAAAGAGTCTTCGTAACAGAGGAAATCTCCAAGCAGTTCCTCTTCTGCACGCCAAGGCTTGAAAAGTTGCAGAAGTGCTAAATACAAAAACTCCTTTTTTTCTGGAGATTCGCCACTCAATTTTCGATGGTTTACTAATTGGCATTTTCTTTGCTTGACCAGGCATCCCTCACTTCCAATTACAGCATACACTCCTTTCTCAATATCTTCTTTGATGTTCCTCTTGAATATATAATTTTGTAGAACCTCATATAGACAAACATTCTCAAGGTGACTGCTTCGATTTGGATAATATGTATCCAACATGTTGGTCTTCAAAATGTCGGTACTGTTTGGTTCCTTTTCTGCCAAATACTCAATTTCCCGGACAGGTTTTAGAACTCGATTTCGTGTTGCAGCAAGACCAAGACTCGCCCAAACGATACTCCTGGATTTGGCATAGAGACTTGCTGAAGACAATCGATCAGAACATTCGTAAGCTCCGATTTCTCGATGCGACAACATCTTCAGACTGAAACTGTACAACTTCTTGCTGAGGCTCTTTTCATGGGAAATGTCCTCCCACATTTCCTTCAGTTCTGTCTTTTCTTTTTTGGTGATGTAAGATGTCACATACCGAGCCACAGCCATACAGTTGTCAGCCACAAACTGTATATCCATGTTAGCATTCCACATGGACAAAATCACTGGGTTGTAGTCATTGATGTACTTGGACTCTTCGTTCCTTTTCAAATTGTATGTATTTTTGGGTGATTTCCTCGTCACATTATGTCGCAGTGAAGACATCAAACTGTTCACTCTTCCTTTAGAAATCACCGGTCGTGGAAAGTTGAAACGACATTTGGTGTAGAACTTGTCCCTGTTTCTGAATTTACGACGACAGTACTTTCCCCAACGATGGCTTTGGAAACGTAAAACTTGTTCTCTTAGGCTTTTCTTCTCCGTTGCGTTTGGAACAGCACACGTAGAATACTGTTCTATGAAATTCATCACTAAGTCATCCGTATCTGTTCCAAATTTAGGTGCATCCTTGATCCACAACAACATATGTATATGAGGAGCACCTCTTGCTTGGTACTCCTTTCTCCAGAAGAAATCCAACACCTCTCCAAGAGGTGGATTCTTCTTATTTGTGATGAAAGACATCATAGCTTCAAATCTATGATTGAAGTACCTGCATACATTCACTGGATCCAAAGAACACAGTTCTCCAGGTGTCTTGAAATCAATGTTTTCAATATTTCCATTTGCCTCTCGTAGAAATTCAAGTAAGTCTTCCAAGCCATACTCGGCACAGCTCAGAGTAAGGAACCATGTTGGAGTTCCTAAGTTCCTCAACATACATTTTAAATCACCATGACGACGGTACCAGTACTCATTAGTACCACGCTGACACGCTATGAGATTAATTAAGTGAGAATCTAAAATACTGTCTTGGACATTGACTTTATGCATAAAATCACTTGCCGAGATGTTTCGCATCTGTATACCACTTTTTAAGATGTGGTTCACTGCATATGACAGTCCAGACAGATCGCTTTCAAACAGGAGATGAAACAAATAGGGAATGCATTGACGAAACCTAGGATCTTCAGCATACAATCGTAAAGTCCGGTATTCAGACGCAGGAATTTGATGAGGTCGCTCATCATATCTTCCTCCTCGACCTGTGGGAAAAAGCTGTGGGAAACACCGAGCTTCAAAACTTTCCTCCCAAACACTAATGGGACTCCCTTTGGCTTGTTTCATTTGAAACAACTCAATAGCATTCCCCATGACTTCCTTGGAATGCAAAGGATGAACACTATAATGTTCATATATTTCTTCACTATTAGACGCCTCTACTTTCTCAATTTGGCCAGCACACAAAACGCTATCCTCTTCATCACTTACTTCCTCTTCTGCAACATATACATTCTTATAGTACTTATTATTTTTCTTCAAATACAAAGTTGCATTTTTGACTTTCCTAACATCCACTAAATCTTGCCATATTTTCTTATTCTTTGTCGGAATCCCATTAACCAAGATAACCAGAGGTTCCTCTTCCACTTTTTCTACTCCAATTGTGTTAATGTTTTTGTTCAAATCTAGAGGCAAATAAACAACTCTTCCCTTTAATCCTCTCTGTAAATCTGTGGGAGGTAACTTCCCTGTCTTTGGTTCCATTCTTACAATAGCCTGGAAGGGATGGACACTTTGAATCAAAATAGATTCATAAGTATTTAAATCCTTCAATTCTGAAGGAATCACAACCAATTCCAGATTATTATGAACTGCCCTAGCAGGCATCTGGTTTTGTTTTAATTTATTATAACAATAAGTACACACACGTTGGTCCACTCCCAAATCAAAACAATTTTCTACCATCAAATATGTGGCAAAATCCTTCCATTCACTATTATTTTCCCTTTCAGTTTTTGCATATAAATCCACTAACTTAGTCTGATTCTTATAATAAGTGCGTCGACAACATACACAAGTGAAATTAGGCCTCTCACTTGATTTCATCTGAAACGTGGCAATTTCCTTCTGAAAATTATCTGTACTAGAAACCTGTATATTATCTTCAACATAACCCTCTACTTCTGGGTCAATTTGAACATTCTCATCTCTACTACCAAAGTAACAAAACTCAATTTCTTCACAAATATTCTTCACATCTATTTCAGAACCATGCAAAAGAGCAGCACATAATTGTTTAAGCATAATTGCTGGACTCTTAGCATAATACAACATTCTCACTAATTTTCTCACTTTATTATGATGCACTGCTAGCATCCTGAAATGATGAAAAACACTCTGGCATACTCTCCTGGAAAGACAAGCCAGTGAATGACCACGCAAACCTGTCATTTGTCTCACTCTGCAAGGATCTAAATCTTGCAACAACTTCATTTTCTGCTTCAAACTTTTCTTATTAAATGTCCGTATAAAATCACAAAGCAAATTGATGGAAACCTGTCGCACACTGCAAATAGAACTACACTTCCAAATGTACACAGGACCCTTAGGACGTCTTCCTAAAACCTCATCACTTAGCGCCTCTTCTGTCTCTGTTGTCACAAGTTGTTCTTTTTCAACTGGACACCCATCCTTCACTTCATAAGCTCGACCACTGGTGTCAACTGCAAACAGCAAATCATTATCCTGAAAATAACTCTCCTCATTAAAAAATGCCTCACAACTTGAACTATGCATCCATTCTCCGGAAAAAACTTCACAAAAGTTAGTACGATTTACTACTCTCTTCCATCTACTTTTTGTTTTGAAATCAGAAATTACCTTGCTTAGTTTCCTAATTCTATTGATTACCAAAATAAACAACTTTCGCTTAATTTCAAAAGCATGATCAATAATTTTCTCTACATTTTTCTTCTTCTTATAAAATGCCGCTTTCTGTTGGCCTTTCTTAATATTTTTTAATAAATTAACTATTATCCTGTTACAGAACATTCGATTTCGAATGTCCCTAAACTGTTGTTTCCTTCTACTATCATGCACAGAGTTATCTCTTCCTCTACCAGTAACATTTTTGATGGGTCTTTCCTTTCCATTTAAATTACTTTTCTTTTTCTGAACTGAAACATTTTTAGGATAAATACTTTTTTTTCTAAAAATATTTCTTAAGAATGATTTTGTGCTCTTACCCGGAGCTTTCTTGGTGTTTTGAAAAGTATTTGGGGAAGAGGACTGCTGCAATAAAACATCATCCTGCTGTCTTTGACGTTTTCTAGCCTTTCTAATACGATTTTTCGTTGGCATTTTTCAAATTAAAAAAAGATCTGCAGTTGAATCTGTGGAAAAATATAATAAAAAATGTTATTAACCACTATTACCAAACAGTAAATGAATAACAGTCATCTAAAACTTAATGCCCTACTTATTATTTAACTTAGCAAATCTTTTGCACCAGCACTGCATCACAATAATGACACACAATGGTACAAAACAGGCATACAACAATCATAAATCACTCCCTAATATTTTAAATGATTAATTCAGGATGACGATAAGGTGTGGCCTATCTAAAGGTTTGTTTAAGCCCAGATCTTTGGACTGGGGTGAATGTGTGTCATTGATCCACATTCGGTCCATCACCTGTTTTGTTTATTTGAGGTGAGGCCAACACATGGTTGCAGATAAGATTTTCACTGAAGAAAACAAAGGAGAAAATACATGTGAAGGCCTACCAATGAAGTAAGTCATTATTTCAAATAAATTACATTTCTGGATATGTACTGCTAGAGCTTCATAGGTTGTTTTGGGTCATATTTATAAGGCATTTGAGTGTCTATTATGCTATTTTACCCTTTTTAAATGGAAAGCGTTCTTCATGGTGCAAATTTCTTGTAAATACGCTCCCACCTGCGGTTGGCAAATTTAGATTTTGATTATGCCCTTACACCATTTTTGGCAAATTATTAACATGCCTATGTAACTCCCATAATCAAAATCTAAATTTGCCAACCGCAAGTGGGAGCGTATTTACAAGAAACTTGCCCCATGAGGTACGCTTTCCATTTAAAAAGGGTAAAATAGCATAATAGACACTCAAATGCCTTATAAATATGACCCAAAACAACCTATGAAGCACTAGCAGTACATATCCAGAAATGTAATTGTTTTCAAATAATCGTTTTTAAACACAGCATATAAATCAATTGTATACCTGCATTCATGAAGAAATGACTGAAAATGTCCTTGAGACACATGAAAGCGTTTTCTGGAATGCCCTAGCACCATTTTTGGGATATTATTAACATGGCTATGTAACTCCCATAATCAAAATCTAAATTTGCCAAACGCAAGTGGGAGCGTATTTACAAGACACTTGCCCCATGAGGAACGCTTTCCATTTAAAAAGGATAACATAACATCAAAGACACTCAAATGCCTTATAAATATGACCCAAAACAACCTATGAAGCTCTAGCAGTACATATCCAGAAATGTAATTGATTTCAAAAATCGTTTTTAAACACAGCATATAAATCAATTGTATACCTGTATTCAAGAGGAAATAACTGAAAATGTCCTTGAGACACATGAAAGCGTTTTCTTGAATGCCCTAGCACCATTGTTTGGACATTATTAACATGGCTATGTAACTCCCATAATCAAAATCTAAATTTGCCAAGCGCAAGTGGGAGCGTATTTACAAGACACTTGCCCCATGAGGAACGCTTTCCATTTAAAAAGGAAAACATAACATCAAAGACACTCAAATGCCTTATAAATATGACCCAAAACAACCTATGAAGCTCTAGCAGTACATATCCAGAAATGTAATTGATTTCAAAAATCGTTTTTAAACACAGCATATAAATCAATTGTATACCTGTAATCAAGAGGAAATTACTGAAAATGTCCTTGAGACACATGAAAGCGTTTTCTTGAATGCCCTAGCACCATTGTTTGGACATTATTAACATGGCTATGTAACTCCCATAATCAAAATCTACATTTGCCAAGCGCAAGTGGGAGCATATTTACAAGACACTTGCAAACACAACAAGTGATGGACAGAATGTGGATCAATGTCACACACTCACCCCAGTCCAAGGATCTGGGCCTAAATCCATCGTTATTTTGCACTCCTCACCACCCTGGGTCACATTCGGTCCATCACCTGTTTTGTTTACAAGACACTTGCCCCATGAGGAACACTTTCCATTTAAAAAGGAAAAAATAACATCAAAGACACTCAAATGCCTTATAAATATGACCCCAAACAACCTATGAAGCTCTAGCAGTACATATCCAGAAATGTAATTGATTTCAAAATTCGTTTTTAAACACAGCATATAAATCAATTGTATACCTGTATTCAAGAGGAAATGACTGAAAATGTCCTAGAGACACATGAAAGCGTTTTCTTGAATGCCCTACCACCATTGTTTGGACATTATTAACATGGCTATGTAACTCCCATAATCAAAATCTAAATTTGCAAAGCACAAGTGGGAGCGTATTTACAAGACACTTGCCCCATGAGGAACACTTTCCATTTAAAAAGGAAAAAATAACATCAAAGACACTCAAATGCCTTATAAATATAACCCAAAACAACCTATGAAGCTCTAGCAGTACATATCCAGAAATGTAATTAATTTCTAAAATCGTTTTTAAAAACAACATATCTGTTTCAGCTTCCATAAGAGACCATGGAATGGGCTCCATCAACAACAATAACTTGTGTTACTGCATGCCAGAATGCTACACCGAATATGCAATTACAATTTCTCAAAGAAACAAATTCTATTTGTATATCACTAGAGACAAAACCACATTTTAAAAACACAGCTTTCTTCATCATTTTCTCCTTAAATCATACTATTCTCTATCTAAATTAAATACATCTTTTCTCACCTTAGCAAATATTTTTTGAGTTTTGAAAACAGTCTCAGAAATACACCAAATTGTCTTCAGCAGAAGAAAAAGGATGCACTCCAGAGGCTGCAGCTATTGAAAGCACAGAAATACAGATATTCATTTCACATATCTCTCATATTAGCCAATCATAACTCTTCCCTCACTTTTTTCAAATCAAAACCCTTCCCCCCTCTGCCCTCTCTGCCTTTTTTCCATAGCGACCACCTCCTGGAAGACCTCTCATGTTTGCAAATTCACACAACAATGTTTCAATTGAACTCTGAACTCTCAGTGCACCTGCGTATCCAGTGCAATCTTTCATTAAATGTTTCTTCCTTGACCATTCAAATTACATCTTTCAAAGAACACATCCATGCACCCTAACTTTCTGTTTTCAGAAATGGAAATGCACCAATCACTGCTAATGATTCATTAGCATTGGAAATCCACAGTTTTTTTTCTTTACAAACTCCTACTGTTTCAACTGCCCTTTCATTACCACACTTCATCTGACTGCAGAACAACCTTCTCCCACCATGTTTAAGGTCTGGATTGTTGGACATAGTTACATCCACTGGGCTCAAAGGTATGCTGAGAACAG
This sequence comes from Lissotriton vulgaris, assembly GCF_964263255.1. NCBI lineage: Eukaryota > Metazoa > Chordata > Amphibia > Caudata > Salamandridae > Lissotriton > Lissotriton vulgaris. The sequence goes on from NW_028244719.1 coordinate 21,977, forward strand.
AAATTTACCTAACCTCAATTTACAGGATGTGGAAATTAAGTGGTTGGGCCAAAGAGGATTAAAATGTCACCAATTGATACCATTGGTGAAAACCTTTATGCATTTGCCAAAACCTGACCTGTTAATAGTGCACTGTGGAGGTAATGATTTGGGCACTTTGACAGGGGTAGGTCTGGAAATGCTTTTAAAGGACACCTTTGAGCAATTAATGGCACTTTTTCCTCAAACTGCCTTGGTATATTCCAATATATGCCAAAGACAGAAATGGAGGTGGTCCAACCAATTTTCTCCACAAATTGAGAAAGCGAGGAAGCATGTAAACAAATCTGTTTCAGCTTTCATGAGAGACCATGGAATGGGCTCCCTGTACAACAATAACTTGCGTTACTACATGCAAGATATCTACAGAGGAGATGGAGTTCACTTCTCAGATGAGGGCAACAGAATTTTCATTCTGAATTTAAGACTGTGCATTGGTACCTACTTATAAGTACCTAAATGTACCATAAACCCAAAAGCTCTTCTCAGAGCTACCCTTCATCTGATCACACACTTTTATTATTTTTTTTCTAACTTTTTTCTGTAATTTTCAACAAACTACGCTCAAAAAGCGCTATCCGGTACGCGAACTGGAAGCTAACCGCGCAAAATTTCAAAAAAAAAGTTTTTTCTTCGCACATATGGTCCTCCTCAGCCACCCTCAGAAAACCTAGGGGGTCAAAATACTTGTACCATGCCCCCTTATACCCATTCAGAACATTATTTACCCTCCATTTTATACCTTGATTCAACCGAAACACAAAATGGTGGACTCCCGTTACGCTCCTAGTTCGCGGACCGGACCGCTTTCCGGGAAGCGGTCCAAAAAAAAGGTGGGAAAGTAATTTACAGAAAAACGACTAGAGACACTCTCACCAAATATAGATTAACTCATACTACAAAACAATCCCTTTCATTCTCACAAATTTGATTGAAATTTCATTTAGCCATTTAGCCTGTAGACCTCTCTAAGTACCGTGAGGTAAATTACTTCACAAAACACATCTGAAGTGTTGGAATTGACAACCAATGAAAATGTTACTTTCATTTTCTACTTTTATTACCTGACATTTGATTGGTTATATACCTGAATATATATAAAGGAAGAGAAGAAAACACAGCCATTTTGACTGCTACTTCTTGTTGTACATCACATTTGAATAGCTACCAAACACCTCAACTTGTTTCTAAAGGTAAGTTGTTATTTTTAAAACTGAAGTATATTGTGCACTATAACTTGATATGGTAGACTTTTTCTGATAGATATACACTATCCCTCTGTAGTAGTTATGGATTTAGATAGACTTCTCTGTTATAGTTATGAATGGAGTTAGGCTTGTCTTGGTTAAATCACATACACCTTTTTATAGTCCTATTTCCACTCTGATACTATACACTGCCAAAAGATAAATTCACTGATAAAAACTGCCTATCTAAAATTAATCCCAACAGTGCCCTATCTCTACTAATATATATTTTTTTATTCAAAATTTCAGGCAAAATGGAAGGCGAGCAACAAGTTACATTTTCAATTGAACTGAAGGAGAGCAGCCAAGACAAAATTGATGATTTTATGGATCAAAGTAGAGACCACGAACTTCTACAATGTGTTGAAGCAGTGGATAACCTGCTTCAAAATGAGAAAATGTTACACCCTATATTCAATTTTGACATTTCTGACACTGAAATGTTACAAAGTATAATGAAGTATGAAACACAATCAAAATAAAAAAAAATTTAAAAATAAAGAAAACAAAAAAAAACAACAAAAACAACAAACAATTAACATACAGTATTAGAAAAGTCTATCATTCTTTTATCCTTATAGTACGCTGCCCAGAACGCTTCCCGGTTCGCGTACTAGGCGCTCACCACGCAAAAATAATAATTTTTTTTTTTTTTTTTTTGCCCTGCTGGGACCTTTTACAACCTCCACATAAAACCTAGGGGGTCAGGGAGGATCTACTATGCCCCCTTATGGTAATTTCCCCCTTTGTTTTGGCCTCCTCTTGTCTCTCGATCCTACCGAGAGACAAGATGGCGGCCGCTCCGGACTGTTTAGAATGTTGACAGACACCGAAAAGCCAATCAGCTTTCCGTGCGCAAAGTTCCGAAACGCGAAAAGTACGCGAACCGGATCGCTGCCCGGAGCGCTGTTACAGATATATATCTTGATTTAAACGTTAATTTCTCAAAATCCACTGAAGCACATATATTGAGACATAGCAAAGGCACATCGGGCTAACAGTCCCTACAATTTTGCCAAGTTTCGTGGAAATCCATTCAGCCGTTCGGGCTAAAAGTGAGTCCAACCGCCCTATGGAAATTAACATGGGAAAAACGCGTTTTGGGACCCCCTTTTTTCTCGGCCCCCCCTTGACGACCCCCCCCCCAAATTTCCAGGAGCTGTTCATAAACAAAATGTGCCATTTTCCTGAAAATTTCAGCCGATTCCGTCCACAAACGCCAAAGTTATTAGACATAGAATTTTCAGAAATCCCATAGGGAAAAAATCCTAACTATATATACCTACTGGCGACCGCCAGTAGGTAATATATATATATATATATATATTCACAGAAAAAACCATAGGTTTTACACACGTTATAGTTAGGAAGTAACATTTAAAAAACCTATGAAATTCACTGAAAAAAACATAGGTTTTACACACGTTATAGTTAGCTGGAAATTTTACTGACATAAAACCAATGAAATTCCACGTTATAGTTAGTTGGACTCACTATAACTTGCGCGTGCAATGCACTGCTGATGACGTCACATATTACATCACTCATGACATGGTCAGTGACATCACTGATGACACCATCCTTGTGACATAGGGACAGACCTCCTTTCACTGTAATGTAATCCTTGAAACACATATTCAAAAATAGAAACTGAAATTTAAAAAAAAATGCAGATACCCATATCAGTTACAACAAGTAATTCAGTAATTCCACCATCTATATACACATCCACTCATACATATACTCACTCATCATATGAAATGATACACCTATACATCCTGTTACACACCGACAATCATCGAAAAGTTACTCACAGACATACTCACACGTGCAAATAAACTATTGAACATCCATTTATTTGAATATAGAGTTATACACACACTTCCACCTTACTTCTATTGAAAATTACACATATTTATTCTCTTAAACAATCACTTATAGAAACACATACTTATTTAAACAGGAACTCTTTCAATCTCTTACTCTCACATATACTCACTTATATACATCAATATTCACATATACTAGATTAAAACATATGTCGTTACTGATAAAGACACTAGTGAGACAGTCATTCACTCACTAACAAACACATATACACACTCATCCACCCATACAGTCCTGCACATATGATGTCTTCAAAACACATACAAACAGAGAGTCAGTCACTCATGCATCTATGTGCTAAGTAATACCCCCACCAAACCATATAGACACTCATACTGATACTAAGAGAAACATCTAATAACCCATATACATACGCATGTAGCTACTTACCAACACATGTAGCCACTTATACACAAAGTGAAACACTAATATATATATTTAAATATTTAAACATTACTCACTAATATTTATTTTTCAGAAAGACACATATTCACTGGATGGTGTCATCAGTGATGTCATGAGTGATGTCACTGACCATGTCATGAGTGATGTAATATGTGACGTCATCAGCAGTGCATTGCACGCGCAAGTTATAGTGAGTCCAACTAACTATAACGTGGAATTTCATTGGTTTTATGTCAGTAAAATTGCCAGCTAACTATAACGTGTGTAAAACCTATGGTTTTTTCAGTGAATTTCACAGGTTTTTTAAATGCTACTTCCTAACTATAACGTGTGTAAAACCTATGGTTTTTTCTGTGAATTTCATTGGTTTTTAAAATGCTAATTCAGAAAAATGTTGTGTATGCAACCTATACTTTTGGCAATAAAGTTCTGGCAATATTTTTTTC
>NW_028244720.1:0-178129 GCF_964263255.1 Lissotriton vulgaris
GAAAAGGAAAGGAAAGGCTGTAGGCTGTCAGTTTTTTTTAACACACAGCACAAAATAAGTGGCTTTCATTAATTATATACATATTTAAAAATCAATTAACAATTAGAAAAGAACCAATGAAGTACATTTGTTTTGTAATTCTAATGTGTGATGGAAGCAAAAACTTTCATAGGATCAAACCAAATGAAACATTTGACTTGGTGATGCGCAAATTATAAAATTAGATGAAACCAGATTTCTACATATTAGCATTTATGGCACTATATAGTTATACCAGTCAACTGCATGTCTATGCATTTAATGACCTCTGCAACAGAAAATGTGATGTCTGTAAGTGACTCAGAGCTCCATAATACACCACTGGCTGCCTACAAAACCCGTACCACTCTCCTGCTGAATGGGCGTGGCACATCTGCTACATTTCTTTTTGTAAAGGGGGTGGTGATGAACAGAGTGTCTGAATTAAGCAGAACACTCTTACCCAGTCCAAAGATCAGGGCTTGATCCATCACCGTTATTTAGCTCACTGCACCATCCCAGCTCAGAACCTGGCTATTTGCAAATTAGTCTGTCCCTGGCCCTGTGCATAATGGGATCAGGGCAGACCAAACTACCAAGCCAATTCTTCACCAGAAAGGAGACAAGCTTCCGGGGACCGGTTTCTGGCATTTCAGCCGTCGTCAGCCCGGCTTGCTTGAATCCTGATGGTGCAGTGAGCAAGAGACTCATGTCTGAGTATACCCTGCCACACCTATAGTGGCCAAAAACGATTCAGAAAAGGGGGTGGTGATGAACAGAGTGTCTGAATTAAGCAGACCACTCTTACCCAGTCCAAAGATCAGGGCTTGATCCATCACCGTTATTTAGCTCACTGCACCATCCCATCTCAGAACCTGGCTATATGCAAATTAGTCTGTCCCTGGCCCAGTGCATCATGGGAACAGGGCAGACCAAACTACTGGAGTTCTGGACTTTTTGGTTCCGTCCAGAGGTGTCAGGGAACAACACCCAAAGACCCCGGAGTTCCACCTGCCTTGGTGCACAAATGAACAGAAACACGGGCTTCTCGATGGTGGCGTCAAAGACCAAAGGTTTATTACTGCAGGGACACAGAAGTCACAGAAACTACGCATGGGCAGTAACTAGGAGCCTGTTCAAATTGTACAAAGAGGGTTGCTCCTTATATACTAAATTTTGGCCTTCAGGCGAATTCTTCACATGTTAGTACATTCCCAAACCTTTGTGTTCTAAACAATAAATATTTGGCGTTGCACAGGAATCGTCGATAATATCTGATGCCAAACATTACGAAGAGGGGTTCCCACTAGTTCATCACAATCCCTTGTCAATATTGCATTCAAGAGCCGGACCGCCTCATCGTAAATTTCGTTACCTCCCCCTAATAAAGATTCAGAAAGAAAGGAACGGAGCCAGGTGTGGAAGATAGAAAAGTGGGATAAGGGATGTTTGTGGGTTGTAAATGGGCAAGGCTACCGGCTTCGGCCGCCTAATCATGATCGGGACAATGGACACGAGAACCAGTTCGGTGGGGCTGGCCTCAGGCAGAGGAGGCAGCCTTTGTCGAGTCATGCAGCTACAGCGTGTTCTGGTTTAAGGTGCACGTGTCATGAAAGAGGTGAATCTCCGGCTAAGGCTACGTGTCCTTAATCGAAATGAAGTGATCAGAGGTTATTGCGTATGTGAGGGCAAGAAACACAAAATGGCGGCCATGATCTAAGATGGATGCCGTGGGTAGATCAGAAATGTGTCTATAAAAGGAGTACTCTTGCTCGTAGCGTAGCGAAAACACCAGGATATGCTAAATGGATCATTTGCGATTCGCTGATACCAATATTATGTATTTCCGACAATATTGAAAACACGGGTTCAAATCGTCACGGAACCTCAGACCCTCCTTTTGCCCTTACATAGGCAATTACTCAGTCTATGTCAGAGTCTAATTCTATGCTCATCAGGTCAGTGACATGTTGTTGTATCATCATCCTTTCTCGTGCCTTTTCTCCAAACGCAGGTGGTTTTTTAAGACAAGTTGCAGCACAAAGACTACACAGAGCAGGACCACACTGGATAATCAGGCAACATGAGAATAGGAATACTAAGATGACACCAATGACCATTAGAACCTTCCATCCCCACGCTGAGATCAGATTCCAAAACCACTCCATGAAGGACCAGTTTCCCTTGTCTACATGAATAGAGTCGGAAATCTTGTGTAGCTTCGAGATCGCCTCATAGACTGTTGGAGCATTATTAGGAATAAAGACACAGCAGCTCGATTGGATCATTCTGCATACCCCACCTCGATCTGCAAGTATAACGTCTAGAACCATACGGTTCTGCAACGTCATGAGTCTATCCGCCTGAAGCTCAGCTGTCAAATTGCTAAGGGCACCAGCAGTTTCGGTAATAGTAGATTCAACTACCCGTGTTAGCTGACGTATGTTTCTACTATTGGCCATAGGCCCCCAGAACGGAAGGAAGCCTTTGAAGAAGTCTCCAGCTTCCTGACCAGTAGTATCTTCCTTGCTGAAGACACCTCTCGCTACTCTGGTCCTGTGATAATCCGATGAAGCAGTGTATGTTGGGGGCAACAATTGAGCAATATAACATGATCCTGAAAAGTCGGCAGGCAACCATGTATAAGCTCGATCTCAACAGATGAAGTAGGTACCCCTAGCAGTAAGAAAGGCAGGGGAAGAGTTAGCCGGAAACACATAAGTCTCTACGCACTCACTCCTCCCTAGCTGAGCTCTCGGATTTCTCCCATTACCTTGCAAACAGACCTGACCTCGGTGAGGTACGACCCAGATTGGAGTTGAGCTTTTGCGCTTGCTTTCTCCTAAACTAAGGCGATACTCTGAAGTATTCCAACTTAAATATATTCGCAATTCGTCTCTAGGGTAAGATGGAGTATTATTGACGTCCTTGATCATGTCAATAATTCCCTGGACTAAAGCTTTGTTGGCAGAGTTATATTTAGTAGAACGTGGTGGACGTGGAGGATAGGTTTCAAAGGCATAAGCAAAGATAGTTTGAAGGGCCTGAAATGATCCATTGTAGCTGAAAGGCAAAACCAGATAGGGAATACCTTTATCCATAGTGTGAGGTATCAAGCCACACACCCAGCAGTCTGTAGTGTTAACTACCAGTTGGTGTTGATGCAAGAGCTGTACAAAAGTGTTGTTAATGAATTCAGAGCGTCGGGCTTGCTCATGTTCGGGAAACGAGTGAAAAGAGTGTATAGAAGAAACAGTAGAAGTAGCAGGATCAAGGGGAGGTACTGTAGTTACTGGCACAAAAATTAAACTCATACCGAAGACGATTCCACCCACCAATGTTATCAAAACAATCAAAAATGTAATGGCACATTGCATCAAAAAGCATTTGCTGTGAATGATTCTGTAAAGTCTGTTTCTGCGAACATAAATCACATTATCCCGTTGCAGCGCAGGAAGCTCCATCTTCTACAATCCGCTCGCGACCACTGATGATGTGTACGTAGATGAAAATGCCTCTATCAGCCCTGGGAGTTCCCAGAACCAACAGAAAGATCGACCTTGTGTCAGACCCCCGCAGATTCAACTAGGCACACAGCCACGACCCTACGGCTACCCAGACCGCAAGGCAATTTTAAAAACAATAAAACAATAGCAAACTTCCTGGCTGAAGGCAAAAGTTCAAATTTCAAATATCACAATGGGCAGTTGCCTGCTTTATTTGTCCATTTTACGGTTTCGTAAATTATATCTTTGCTTCGCAGGTACTGTCTGATCGGCAAATAGCGTTTCGCTGGTAGCTGTTGCAGTGTTCAAGTTCGCAGATGACAGAGTATTTTCTGATGCAGGGGACAAATGTTCAGAGTTCAAAGGAGTCTTTTCAGGAGGAGAGTCAGAGCTTGGAGTGTCCGTGATCAATTCGGCATCGCTGAAAGGGATGAACTTTGGCGTGCTTTCAAATTCGGAGGAACCAATTCCCTTCTTCACCCAGTCGTCGTAAGGAAGTGGCAAAGGTACACGCTTTACGTGGGATGCGTGCACCCAATGCTTGCGGCCAGCTACACGAACTGCTGTTCTTGTTGCGAGTAGGACTTGGAAGGGGCCGACGTATCTCGGCTGAAGGTTCTTCGTCCTCGCGAAATTCCTGATGACCACAAGATCTCCTGGTTTCAGCTGATGCCCTAGACTCTCCGGAGGCTTTGGTAAAGCATCGAAAACCTGTTGGTGAATAAGACTCAATTTAGCAGTCAAGTCGTAAAGGTAGTCTATCAACATAGGATATTCTAGAGAACAAAACTCCTTAGGCCTTGGCACACCCCAAATATTTGCCGGGCGGCCAAACACTATCTCATAAGGGCTAAGCCCCACTCTAGAATGTACAGTTGCTCTCGTTGATAACAAAGCCAAAGGAAGTGCGTCTGGCCAGGCTAAACCTGTGGATGCTTGTATTTTAGCTAGTTTCAGCTTGAGGGTGCCATTGTAACCCTCCACTAAACCAGCAGACTGGGGATGGTTCGCACTGTGGAACTTTTGTTTCAGACCTAGGCCGGCACACACACTCTGCATAACTTTCCCTATAAACTCACTTCCGTTATCTGACCATACAATCCGTGGCATTCCAAAGCTAGGGAAATACTCTTTGAGAAGAATTTTGGCAGTTGATAGGGCAGTATTGTCCTTTAGTGGATATGCTTCGATCCATCTGGAAAAAGCACAGACTACCACCAGGACGTATTTCAAATTATTACAGCGATCCATGTGAATGAAGTCTAACTGAATCACTTCAAAGGGGCAGGAAGGAGGAGCGAAGTGACCAGCAGGAGTTGGAGTTCCCTTACCAGGATTATGCATCAGGCATACCATACAATTTTTCACCACTCTCTCTGCACACTTACTGATCCCATCATTCTTCCAGACCGGAGCCAACATCTTACAGATTCCTTTAGAACTAATATGCGCTACTCCATGCGCCATTGTCACCACTGCAAGCACATACGCATCAGGCAACATCCAACGCTGCTGTTCCGTCAGATCAATCCAACACCCATTCGAATCCAACTTGCCCGTACTTTCTCTCCATACACGTTTTTCTTCTTCAGTTGCCTCTTTCTGAATCTCTTTCACACTTTCCATTGTATCCTCACACATTCCAGACTCAGCAATCCAGCAACATACATTCTGCTCATCATGTCTCTAGCTGTCTGTTTAGCGGTCTCATCAGCAAAAGCATTCCCGCGACCAACATCATCCGTGATTGCTTTATGAGCACTGCACTTTACAATCGCAACTTCAGTCGGCAAGGTTAGAGATTCCAACAAGTCGTTAACTAGCTGACCATGTTGAATCTTAGTCCCATGGGACGTAATGAAACCTCTTTCTCTCCACAAACGGCCAAAACTATGGGCCACGCCAAATGCGTACTGACTATCTGTGAAGACATTCACTCTCTTTCCCTTAGCTAAAACACACGCTCTTGTTAGAGCTATTAATTCTGCAGCTTGGGCAGAATTCTGACTCACTCTTGCAGTCTCCACAATCGTCCTCAAAGTCGTTACTGCGTAAGCAGCAGTCACATCACCATTCTCCAATTTAAAACATGATCCATCCACATACAGCGTACCATTTGGATCGGATAACGGAGTATCCCTCAAGTCAATTCGTCCTTTTGACTCTTCCTCCGTTTTAAAACAACAATCATGTGGCTCGGAATCACTCGACTCTTGATCAGTCGGCAACAGCGTTGCTGGATTCAATACATTACATCTTTTGATCTGAATATGACTCGCTAGTAACGTCAGCTCGTAACCAGATAGTCTCGCACTGGTAAGGTGTTGTGTCTTAGTTCGGTTCATGAGTGTATCCACTGCATGAGGAACCATGACCACTAGCATGTTGTTCATCACCAAACCAGCAGATTGTCGAATGGAAGCCGCAGCTGCCGCTGTAGCTCTCAAACAACTAGGTAACGCTCTAGCTACCGGATCTAATGTTGATGAAAAATACGCACAAGGGCGTTGTTTATCACCAAATGTCTGTGTCAGAACACTCAACGCGCAACCTTCTCTCTCGTGAACGTAGAGCGTGAATGGCTTGCTGTAATCAGGTGTACCCAATACAGGAGCTGAACAAAGTGCATTTCGTAATTCAGAAAAACTCTCCTGACATTCCTCAGACCATGGCACCGGACTCGGAACATTTTTCCCAGTCAAAGCTACCAATGGTTTTGCTAAAAGAGAAAAATTTGGGATCCACTGCCTACAGTAAGAGGTAATACCTAAAAAGGCACGTACTTCTCTCTGTGTGCGAGGAACACTCATCTGCGTAATTGCTTTTATTCTCTCTGGGGTCAACTTCCTTCCCTCCTTTGACAAGAGATGACCTAGGTAGGTCACTTCTTGGCAGCAGTATTGCAATTTCGAAGGTGACACCTTGTGATTCAAATTAGACAAATGATGCAATAACGAAATTGTAGCTGCTTTGCAAGTTTCCTTGTCATCGGCAGCCACTAGAAGATCGTCTACATACTGCACTAGAGCAGAACCTGGAGGAAGGACAAAGGCATATAACTGACTTTTTAATGCTTGACTGTAAATAGATGGGCTCTCACAATAGCCTTGTGGAGCGCGTTTAAATCTGAAACTTCGACCTCCTAGACAGAAACCAAAAATATCTCTGCTTTCCTCGGCTATCGGAATGCTGAAAAAGGCATTCTTCAAGTCGATGACTGAAAACCAAGTAGCTGTAGCAGGAATCAGTGTTAACAAGGCAGTAATGTCTGGCACTACAGGAAATTGCGGAACTACAATCTTATTAACTTCTCTTAGGTCGATAACAAACCTATACACTGGAGGCTTTGTAGGATCAGTTCGTTTCAAAATCGGTAGTACAGGACTGTTACAGACATTTCCTCTCGTTTCTTCAACCACACCTTTCTTAATCAAATCTTGCACAATCAATAAAAGTGCACGCTCACCTTCACTAGATATTTTGTATTGAGGAATTCTTGGAAATTTTACATTCGCTTTCAAAGTGACTACATATGGTGGTATTTCCAAAAGGCCTACATCGTTAGGACCAGTCGCCCAAAGAGAATCAGGGAGTGAACGCAGCTCTGGCGGGAGTGCATCCATTGACAAGTACATCGGAGAAGTGATATTTTTACCCAGTGTAAGCTGTACTCCTTCCGGAGAACAGTACAATGTCGCATATAGTCGTTTTAACAAGTCTAAACCAAGCAGATTTTCATTACAACCTGTCGTCAAAATCAGGGGTGCTTTTAATTGACACGGTCCAACAGAAATAGACAAAGGACCAGATATCGGGTTGTACACAGGGGCGCCTGAAAAACCTACAGAGACATTAGTTGAGCCGGACAAAGGTGCGCCAGGGAGTTTCGCATGAATGATAGAACTTTTTGCTGCACCAGTATCCAACAGAAACGGTTCGACTACACCTGATGTTGCTACTGCGACATAAGGCCCACTCTGATCCACTGGAACTGATACTACTCCCTCTCTCTGTCCATGGCTGTCCTAGTACCCATTTTGCTGAAATCCCTCATCCACTTCACAATAGTCTTCAACAAGATATTGTTGAGATCTATTTTGCTGGGCAGACTGTCCATTTCGTTGATCAAAGTGATTGGAAGGGCGATCATTCGTTTGTGGAGGCATAGCACCTCGCCCTCGACCTCTAGAATTCTGTACAAAACCACCACGACCTCTCTGAGCTGCTGCTGCATTATTTTGCGCTAAGATCGGACATTCATTTTTATAGTGACCCTCTTTCTTACAGTACGCACACTGGTTCCACTGATATTGAGGCCTCGATGTACTATAATCTGTTCTTTGATACGAACCCTGTTGCGTATTATTCTGATTCATGCGAGGCGGATACGCCTGTTGCAAAAGAACTTTAGTTTTTAAGTCTTTCGTTTTCTTGTCTGATTTCTCCTTTTCCTCTTTATCCCTATTTTCGTAGTACTGTGCAGTCGCAAGTATTTGCGCAGTTGTGGAAACAGCCCACGCACTCTCCGAATCTTTTAATTTATTGCATAACTCAGGTAACAAATTATGCACAAATTTATCGACAAACAGTCTTTGTCCTCCTTCTGTGCTCATATCCTGACCACTATGATCTACAAAAGTCTCTTCGAACCTCGTGAAGAAGTCGGAGACACTCTTGTCTTTCTTCTGCCTGCATGCTGACAACTTGTCCCAATTAACACGCCATGCGGGCATCAGAGTCTTCATTAAGTCTATTATCCTACCTGGAAGATTAGCAATTAGGGGTTCAGGCTTTGCACCACCTACTTGCTGACCATCCGCTGCAACAATAGCTGCCCAATCACCACCTAGGGCAACTGGATGATTCTCTCTACGAATTTTAGCCCACACTGGTTGCGGAACTACGTTCCCAAATAACATATCAATGTCTGCTAAGTTCATTATACAAGCCTCAACTGTCTGTGTTAATTCCTTATAATATCCAGCAGGATTCTTACGCGGATCTGGCAAGGCCTGCTTCACTGCTAGCACTTCAGCTCGCTTCCACGGAATGTGTATCCACACTCTTTGGAATTGGGCTGGAGCAGCTACAATACCATTATTCTGATCAGCTTGCACAGCTTCGCGCCAAATTGGAGGAACCTCCCTCATTGGATATTGGCGATTTAGCTTCGTCTTACTTTTCTCTAAATCTCGCGGTGAACGAAGTGATGGATCGCTCCTATAACTTAAAATCAGTTCCATCGCTTCTTCTATATTTTCACCTACTATCATTCCTGCAGCAAACTCTTTCTGAACCTTAATTAAGTCTTCTAAATTTGATTCAACATCGTCTTCTTCTATTTCCTCACGTAACAACGAGCACATCTCGTCAAAGACATACCGCTGTGTTGGTTCTTTCCACTGCATAAACGTATCTAGCACATCTCTCGTACTATATCTCCTACTCTTCGAAATCCATCTGAGAGCCGTGGAATCTAAAATTCCCCGTTCCTCAGTACTCGGAAGCTGACTACGTCTTTGAACAGAGTCAGAAGTAGGAGTCTTGATTAAAGTTTTATAGAAAGGAGACAGAATGTTAGATACAGAATCAGTGATTCTTCGACGAACAGAAAGTGGAGTCAACACACTCGCAGACGCAGAGAACACACTAGAGGTAGGAACTGATAGCGGGACAGTAGAAGTATCAAGAAAGATAGTTTGTGGAACAGTAGGTGTAAGCAAGACAGATACAGGTATAGAAGTCGGCAATCCAGGAGGAGGAGGAGCCATAGGAACATTCACATTGACCACAGGAGGTACAGGAGCTTGATTCTGAGGGGCAGGAGCAGGAATACCAGGTTGTCCAGCAACCGGCAATTGTACATTCGGTAAAGGTGGAGCCGTAGCACCTTGTGCATACGGTGGAGGTGACCGTAACAAATAAGACAACAGAGGATCGTTTTCAGAGTCCTCTAGTATCTTAGCTGTTTTCGATGGCAAGGCAGGATAGCACTTGTCAATCGCTAAATTATGCTCTCTAATGGCCACCTCTATGGCCTTCTCTGACTCGTTAACTTGCAGCTGCTTAGCCACTTGCTCCAGAGTCAACTCTTCTTGCTCTTTTTGTTCTTTCTTTAATCTTTTCATTTCTCTCTGTTTGGATTCTTTTCGCCAATAACGGAAAGAATCAAACATTGCCGGCCGTGCTTTCTTCCTAAACAATTTCGCTTCTAAATTGTCGAGAATTTCGGGTTCAAAACTACCATGCAGTGGCCAACTAAGGACACCATCTTTCTCAGTATATCGGACCCACACCTCATTATAAGATATAGGACCCACACCATGTTTACAATACAAGTCATATAGGGGAGTCCCAATCGGAGGAACCAGACATGAGTCCTCCAATCGTGAGTCACTGTTGCAACTAAAACACGACAACATACAGTTTCTCCGACTTACCATTTTGCAATCCGGAACACAGAACAAACAAAACAAGAAACAGATATGTGCACCTGAACCAAGAACTTAGGCCTACCAAAACGAACTGATGTATCGATACCCAAACTAAACCAAATAGATTATCGTAACCAGAACAACCAGTGATAATCTTACGAAACCAAACCAAACCAAGAACCAAAAAGGATTTTAACAACCCTCACGAAGTAACCAGCTAGCTATCACTAAATACTTAACTGAGGCACTGAAGACGTCACCAAGGAGAAACCCGTCACGTTTCGCTGTACTAAGGACTGCACCTCGGGTCCAAGACAGGGCGACGGTCAAGGCAACGGCCCACTGCAGCCGTCCTGAACGGGAACCCTCGTGGAAGAGAACGTCGGGCCACTTTTGCGATATGACGGGATCGATGAAGTGGGGCGCCTCCCTCAGGAATCTTCACACGAAGCTTCTCGAACTCCTCAGGCTTTTGGACCGGTACCGAATGACGTCGCCCTACGTTGGGCGCCAATTGGAGTTCTGGACTTTTTGGTTCCGTCCAGAGGTGTCAGGGAACAACACCCAAAGACCCCGGAGTTCCACCTGCCTTGGTGCACAAATGAACAGAAACACGGGCTTCTCAATGGTGGCGTCAAAGACCAAAGGTTTATTACTGCAGGGACACAGAAGTCACAGAAACTACGCATGGGCAGTAACTAGGAGCCTGTTCAAATTGTACAAAGAGGGTTGCTCCTTATATACTAAATTTTGGCCTTCAGGCGAATTCTTCACATGTTAGTACATTCCCAAACCTTTGTGTTCTAAACAATAAATATTTGGCGTTGCACAGGAATCGTCGATAATATCTGATGCCAAACATTACGAAGAGGGGTTCCCACTAGTTCATCACAATCCCTTGTCAATATTGCATTCAAGAGCCGGACCGCCTCATCGTAAATTTCGTTACCTCCCCCTAATAAAGATTCAGAAAGAAAGGAACGGAGCCAGGTGTGGAAGATAGAAAAGTGGGATAAGGGATGTTTGTGGGTTGTAAATGGGCAAGGCTACCGGCTTCGGCCGCCTAATCATGATCGGGACAATGGACACGAGAACCAGTTCGGTGGGGCTGGCCTCAGGCAGAGGAGGCAGCCTTTGTCGAGTCATGCAGCTACAGCGTGTTCTGGTTTAAGGTGCACGTGTCTTGAAAGAGGTGAATCTCCGGCTAAGGCTACGTGTCCTTAATCGAAATGAAGTGATCAGAGGTTATTGCGTATGTGAGGGCAAGAAACACAAAATGGCGGCCATGATCTAAGATGGATGCCGTGGGTAGATCAGAAATGTGTCTATAAAAGGAGTACTCTTGCTCGTAGCGTAGCGAAAACACCAGGATATGCTAAATGGATCATTTGCGATTCGCTGATACCAATATTATGTATTTCCGACAATATTGAAAACACGGGTTCAAATCGTCACGGAACCTCACTACCAAGCCAATTCTTCACCAGAAAGGAGACAAGCTTCCGGGGACCGGTTTCTGGCATTTCAGCCGTCGTCGGCCCGGCTTGCTTGAATCCTGATGGTGCAGTGAGCAAGGGACTCATGTCTGAGTATACCCTGCCACACCTATAGTGGCCAAAAACGATTTAGAAAAGGGGGTGGTGATGAACAGAGTGTCTGAATTAAGCAGACCACTCTTACCCAGTCCAAAGATCAGGGCTTGATCCATCACCGTTATTTAGCTCACTGCACCATCCCAGCTCAGAACCTGGCTATATGCAAATTAGTCTGTTCCTGGCCCAGTGCATCATGGGATCAGGGCAGACCAAACTACCAAGCCAATTCTTCACCAGAAAGGAGACAAGCTTCCGGGGACCGGTTTCTGGCATTTCAGCCGTCCTCGGCCCGGCTTGCTTGAATCCTGATGGTGCAGTGAGCAAGGGACTCATGTCTGAGTATACCCTGCCACACCTATAGTGGCCAAAAACGATTCAGAAAAGGGTGTGGTGATGAACAGAGTGTCTGAATTAAGCAGACCACTCTTACCCAGTCCAAAGATCAGGGCTTGATCTATCACCGTTATTTAGCTCACTGCACCATCCCAGCTCAGAACCTGGCTATATGCAAATTAGTCTGTCCCTGGCCCAGTGCATCATGGGAACAGGGCAGACCAAACTACCAAGCCAATTCTTCACCAGAAAGGAGACAAGCTTCGGGGGACCGGTTTCTGGCATTTCAGCCGTCATCGGCCCACCTTGCTTAAATCCTGATGGTGCAGTGAGCAAGGGACCCATGTTTGAGTATACCCAGCCACACCTATAGTGGCCAAAAACGATTCAGAAAAGGGGGTGGTGATGAACAGAGTGTCTGAATTAAGCAGACCACTCTTACCCAGTCCAAAGATCAGGGCTTGATCCATCATCGTTATTTAGCTCACTGCACCATCCCAGCTCAGAACCTGGCTATACGCAAATTAGTCTGTCCCTGGCCCAGTGCATCATGGGAACAGGGCAGACCAAACTACCAAGCCAATTCTTCACCAGAAAGAAGACAAGCTTTCTGAATAGTTTTGTTCACCATAAGCGTGGAAGGGTATACTCAGATGTGAGTCCCTTGCTCACTGCACCATCAGGATTCAAGCAAGCCGGGCCGAAGACGGGTGAAATGCCAGAAACTGGTCCCCAGAAGCTTGTTACCTTCCCGGTATAAGAATTGGCGTGGTAGTTTGGTCTGCCCTGTTCCCATGATGCACTGGGCCAGGGACAGACTAATTTGCATGTAGCCAGGTTCTGAGCTGGGATGGTGCAGTGAGCTAAAAAACGGTGATGGATCAAGCCCTGATCTTTGGACTGGGTAGGAGAGTTCTGCCTAATTCAGATACTCTGTCCATCACCACCCCCTTTTCTGAATCGTTTTGTCCACCATAAGCGTGGAAGGGTATACTCAGATGTGAGTCCCTTGCTCACTGCACCATCAGGATTCAAGCAAGCCGGGCCGAAGACGGCTGAAATGCCAGAAACCGGTCCCCGGAAGCTTGTTTCCTTCCCAGTATAAGAATTGGCTTGGTAGTTTGGTCTGCCCTGTTCCCATGATGCACTGGGCCAGGGACAGAATAATTTGCATGTAGCCAGGTTCTGAGCTGGGATGGTGCAGTGAGCTAAAAAATGGTGATGGATCAAGCCCTGATCTTTGGACTGGGTAGGAGTTTTCTGCTTAATTCAGATACTCTGTCCATCACCACCCCCTTTTCTTAATCGTTTTGTCCACCATAAGCGTGGAAGGGTATACTCAGATGTGAGTCCCTTGCTCACAGCACCATCAGGATTCAAGCAAGCCGGGCCGAAGACGGCTGAAATACCAGAAACTGGTCCCCGGAAGCTTGTTTCCTTCCCAGTATAAGAATTGGCTTGGTAGTTTGGTCTGCCCTGTTCCCATGATGCACTGGGCCAGGGACAGACTAATTTGCATGTAGCCAGGTTCTGAGCTGGGATGGTGCAGTGAGCTAAAAAACGGTCATGGATCAAGCCCATATCTTTGGACTGGGTAGGAGTGTTCTGCCTAATTCAGATACTCTGTCCATCACCACCCCCTTTTCTGAATCGTTTTGTCCACCATAAGCGTGGAAGGGTATACTCAGATGTGAGTCCCTTTCTCACTGCACCATCAGGATTCAAGTAAGACGGGCCGAAGACGGCTGAAATGCCAGAAACCGGTCCCCGGAAGCTTGTTTCCTTCCCAGTATAAGAATTGGCTTGGTAGTTTGGTCTGCCCTGTTCCCATGATGCACTGGGCCAGGGACAGACACATTTGCATGTAGCCAGGTTCTGAGCTGGGATGGTGCAAGGAGCTAAAAAACGGTGATGGATCAAGCCCTGATCTTTGGACTGGGTAGGAGTGTTCTGCTTAATTCAGATACTCTGTCCATCACCACCCCCTTTTCTGAATCGTTTTGTCCACCATAAGCGTGGAAGGGTATACTCAGATGTGAGTCCCTTGCTCACTGCACCATCAGGATTCAAGCAAGCCGGGCCGAAGACGGCTGAAATGCCCGAAACCGGTCCCTGGAAGCTTGTTTCCTTCCCAGTATAAGAATTGGCCTGGTAGTTTGGTCTGCCCTGTTCCCATGATGCACTGGGCCAGGGACAGACTAATTTGCATGTAGCCAGGTTCTGAGCTGGGTTGGTGCAGTGAGCTAAAAAATGGTGATGCATCAAGCCCTGATCTTTGGACTGGGTAGGAGTTTTCTGCTTAATTCAGATACTCTGTCCATCACCACACCCTTTTCTGAATAGTTTTGTCCACCATAAGCGTGGAAGGGTATACTCAGATGTGAGTCCCTTGCTCACTGCACCATCAGGATTCAAGCAAGCCGGGCCGAAGACGACTGAAATGCCAGAAACCGGTCCCCGGAAGCTTGTTTCCTTCCCAGTATAAGAATTGACTTGGTAGTGTGGTCTGCCCTGTTCCCATGATGCACTGGCCAGGGACAGACTAATTTGCATGTAGCCAGATTCTGAGCTGTGATGGTGCAGTGAGCTAAAAAACGGTGATGGATCAAGCCCTGATCTTTGGACTGGGTAGGAGTGTTCTGCTTAATTCAGATACTCTGTCCATCACCAGCCCCTTTTCTGAATCGTTTTGTCCACCATAAGCGTGGAAGGGTATACTCAGATGTGAGTCCCTTGCTCACTGCACCATCAGGATTCAAGCAAGCCGGGCCGAAGACGGCTGATATGCCAGAAACCGGTCCCCGGAAGCTTGTTTCATTCCCAGTATAAGAATTGGCTTGGTAGTTTGGTCTGCCCTGTTCCCATGATGCACTGGGCCAGGGACAGACTAATTTGCATGTAGCCAGGTTCTGAGCTGGATGGTGCAGTGAGCTAAAAAACGGTGATGGATCAAGCCCTGATCTTTGGACTGGGTAGGAGTGTTCTGCTTAATTCAGATACTCTGTCCATCACCACCCCCTTTTCTGAATCGTTTTGTCCACCATAAGCGTGGAAGGGTATACTCAGATGTGAGTCCCTTGCTCACTGCACCATCAGGATTCAAGCAATCCGGGCCGAAGACGGCTGAAATGCCAGAAACCGGTCCCCGGAAGCTTGTTTCCTTCCCAGTAAAAGAATTTGCTTGGTAGTTTGGTCTGCCCTGTTCCCCATGATTCACTGGGCCAGGGACAGACTAATTTGCATGCAGCCAGGTTCTGAGCTGGGATGGTGCAGTGAGCTAAAAAATGGTGATGGATCAAGCCCTGATCTTTGGACTGGGTAGGAGTGTTCTGCCTAATTCAGATACTCTGTCCATCACCACCCCCTTTTCTGAATAGTTTTGTCCACCATAAGCGTGGAAGGGTATACTCAGATGTGAGTCCCTTGCTCACTGCACCATCAGGATTCAAGCAAGCCGGGCCGAAGACGGCTGAAATGCCAGAAACCGGTCCCCGGAAGCTTGTTTCCTTCCCAGTATAAGAATTGGTTTGGTAGTTTGGTCTGCCCTGTTCCCATGATGCACTGGCCAGGGACAGACTAATTTGCATGTAGTCAGATTCTGAGCTGTGATGGTGCAGTGAGCTAAAAAACGGTGATGGATAAAGTCCTGATCTTTGGACTGGGTAGGAGTGTTCTGCTTAATTCAGATACTCTGTCCATCACCACCCCCTTTTCTGAATCGTTTTGTCCACCATAAGCGTGGAAGGGTATACTCAGATGTGAGTCCCTTGCTCACTGCACCATCAGGATTCAAGCAAGCCGGGCCGAAGATGGCTGAAATGCCAGAAACCGGTCCCCGGAAGCTTGTTTCCTTCCCAGTATAAGAATTGGCTTGGTAGTTTGGTCTGCCCTGTTCCCATGATGCACTGGGCCAGGGACAGACTAATTTGCATGTAGCCAGGTTCTGAGCTGGGATGGTGCAGTGAGCTAAAAAACGGTGATGGATAAAGCCCTGATCTTTGGACTGGGTAGGAGTGTTCTGCTTAATTCAGATACTCTGTCCATCACCACCCCCTTTTCTGAATCGTTTTGTCCACCATAAGCGTGGAAGGGTATACTCAGATGTGAGTCCCTTGCTCACTGCACCATCAGTATTCAAGCAATCCGGGCCGAAGACTGCTGAAATGCCAGAAACTGGTCCCCGGAAGCTTGTTTCCTTCCCAGTATACGAATTTGCTTGGTAGTTTGGTCTGCCCTGTTCCCATGATGCACTGGGCCAGGGACAGACTAATTTGCATGTAGCCAGGTTCTGAGCTGGGATGGTGCAGTGAGCTAAAAAACGGTGATGGATCAAGCCCTGATCTTTGGACTGGGTAGGAGTGTTCTGCTTAATTCAGATACTCTGTCCATCACCACCCCCTTTTCTGAATTGTTTTGTCCACCATAAGCGTGGAAGGGTATACTCAGATGTGAGTCCCTTGCTCACTGCACCATCAGGATTCAAGCAAGCCGGCCGAAGACGGCTGAAATGCCAGAAACCGGTCCCCGGAAGCTTGTTTCCTTCCCAGTATAAGAATTGGCTTGGTAGTTTTGTCTGCCCTGTTCCCATGATGCACTGGGCCAGGGACAGACTAATATGCATGTAGCCAGGTTATTAGCTGGGATGGTGCAGTGAGCTAAAAAACGGTGTTGGATCAAGCCCTGATCTTTGGACTGGGTAGGAGTGTTCTGCTTAATTCAGTTACTCTGTCCATCACCACCCCCTTTTCTGAATCGTTTTGTCCACCATAAGCGTGGAAGGGTATCCTCAGATGTGAGTCCCTTGCTCACTGCACCATCAGGATTCAAGCAAGCCGGACCGAAGACGGCTGAAATGCCAGAAACCGGTCCCCGGAAGCTTGTTTCCTTCCCAGTATAAGAATTGGCTTGGTAGTTAGGTCTGCCTTGTTCCCATGATGCACTGGGCCAGGGACAGACTCATTTGCATGTAGCCAGGTTCTGAGCTGGAATGGTGCAGTGAGCTAAAAAATGGTGATGGATCAAGCCCTGATCTATGGACTGAGTAGGAGTGTTCTGCTTAATTCAGATACTCTGTCCATCACCACTCCCTTTTCTGAATCGTTTTGACCACCATAAGCGTGGAAGGGTATACTCAGATGTGAGTCCCTTGCTCACTGCACCATCAAGATTCAAGCAAGCCGGGCCGAAGATGGCTGAAATGCCAGAAACCGGTCCCCGGAAGCTTGTTTCCTTCCCAGTATAAGAATTGGCTTGGAAGTTTGGTCTGCCCTGTTCCCGTGATGCACTGGGCCAGGGACAGATTAATTTGCATGTAGCCAGGTTCTGAGCTGGGATGGTGCAGTGAGCTAAAAAACGGTGATGGATCACGCCCTGATCTTTGGACTGGGTAGGAGTGTTCTGCTTAAATCAGATACTCTGTCCATCACCACCCCCTTTTCTGAATCGTTTTGTCCACCATAAGCGTGGAAGGGTATACTCAGATGTGAGTCCCTTGCTCACTGCACCATCAGGATTCAAGCAAGCCGGGCCGAAGATGGCTGAAATGCCAGAAACCGGTGTCGGAAGCTTGTTTCTTTCCCAGTATAAGAATTGGCTTGGTAGTTTGGTCTGCCCTGTTCCCGTGATGCACTGTGCCAGGGGCAGACTAATTTGCATGTAGCCAGGTTCTGAGCTGGGATGGTGCAGTGAGCTAAAAACGTTGATGGATCAAGCCCTGATCTTTGGACTGGGTAGGAGTGTTCTGCTTAATTCAGATACTCTGTCCATCACCACCCCCTTTTCCTAATCGTTTTGTCCACCATAAGCGTGGAAGGGTATACTCAGATGTGAGTCCCTTGCTCACTGCACCATCAGGATTCAAGCAAGCCGGGCCGAAGACGGCTGAAATGCCAGAAACTGGTCCCCGGAAGCTTGTTTCCTTCCCAGTATAAGAATTGGCTTGGAAGTTTGGTCTGCCCTGTTCCCATGAAGCACTGGGCCAGGGACAGACTAATTTGCATGTAGCCAGGTTATGAGCTGGGATGGTGCAGTGAGCTAAAAAACGGTGATGGATCAAGCCCTGATCTTTGGACTGGGTAGGAGTGTTCTGCTTAATTCAGATACTCTGTCCATCACCACCCCCTTTTCTGAATCGTTTTGTCCACCATAAGCGTGGAAGGGTATACTCAGATGTGAGTCCCTTGCTCACTGCACCATCAGGATTCAAGCAAGCCGGGCCGAAGACGGCTGAAATGTCAGAAACTGGTCCCTGGAAGCTTGTTTCCTTCCCAGTATAAGAATTGGCTTGGTAGTTTGGTCTGCCCTGTTCCCATGATGCACTGGGCCAGGGACAGACTAATTTGCATGTAGCCAGGTTCTGAGCTGGGATGGTGCAGTGAGCTAAAAAACGGTGATGGATCAAGCCCTGATCTTTGGACTGGGTAGGAGTGTTCTGCTTAATTCAGATACTCTGTCCATCACCACCCCCTTTTCTGAATCGTTTTGTCCACCATAAGCTTGGAAGGGTATACTCAGATGTGAGTCCCTTGCTCACTGCACCATCAGGATTCAAGCAAGCCGGGCCGAAGACGGCTGAAATGCCAGAAACTGGTCCCCGGAAGCTTGTTTCCTTCCCAGTATAAGAATTGGCTTGGTAGTTTGGTCTGCCCTGTTCCCATAATGCACTGGCCAGGGACAGACTAATTTGCATGTAGCCAGATTCTGAGCTGTGATGGTGCAGTGAGCTAAAAAACGGTGATGGATCAAGCCCTGATCTTTGGACTGGGTAGGAGTGTTCTGCCTAATTCAGATACTCTGTCCATCGCCACCCCCTTTTCTGAACCGTTTTGTCCACCATAAGCGTGGAAGGGTATACTCAGATGTGAGTCCCTTGCTCACTGCACCATCAGGATTCAAGCAATCCGGGCCGAAGACGGCTGAAATGCCAGAAACTGGTCCCCGGAAGCTTGTTTCCTTCCCAGTATACGAATTTGCTTGGTAGTTTGGTCTGCCCTGTTCCCATGATGCACTGGGCCAGGGACAGACTAATTTGCATGTAGCCAGGTTCTGAGCTGGGATGGTGCAGTGAGCTAAAAAACGGTGATGGATCAAGCCCTGATCTTTGGACTGGGTAGGAGTGTTCTGCTTAATTCAGATACTCTGTCCATCACCACCCCCTTTTCTGAATTGTTTTGTCCACCATAAGCGTGGAAGGGTATACTCAGATGTGAGTCCCTTGCTCACTGCACCATCAGGATTCAAGCAAGCCGGCCGAAGACGGCTGAAATGCCAGAAACCGGTCCCCGGAAGCTTGTTTCCTTCCCAGTATAAGAATTGGCTTGGTAGTTTGGTCTGCCCTGTTCCCATGATGCACTTGGCCAGGGACAGACTAATATGCATGTAGCCAGGTTCTTAGCTGGGATGGTGCAGTGAGCTAAAAAACGGTGTTGGATCAAGCCCTGATCTTTGGACTTGGTAGGAGTGTTCTGCTTAATTCAGTTACTCTGTCCATCACCACCCCCTTTTCTGAATCGTTTTGTCCACCATAAGCGTGGAAGGGTATACTCAGATGTGAGTCCCTTGCTCACTGCACCATCAGGATTCAAGCAAGCCGGACCGAAGACGGCTGAAATGCCAGAAACCGGTCCCCGGAAGCTTGTTTCCTTCCCAGTATAAGAATTGGCTTGGTAGTTTGGTCTGCCTTGTTCCCATGATGCACTGGGCCAGGGACAGACTCATTTGCATGTAGCCAGGTTCTGAGCTGGGATGGTGCAGTGAGCTAAAAAACGGTGATGGATCAAGCCCTGATCTATGGACTGAGTAGGAGTGTTCTGCTTAATTCAGATACTCTGTCCATCACCACTCCCTTTTCTGAATCGTTTTGACCACCATAAGCGTGGAAGGGTATACTCAGATGTGAGTCCCTTGCTCACTGCACCATCAAGATTCAAGCAAGCCGGGCCGAAGATGGCTGAAATGCCAGAAACCGGTCCCCGGAAGCTTGTTTCCTTCCCAGTATAAGAATTGGCTTGGTAGTTTGGTCTGCCCTGTTCCCGTGATGCACTGGGCCAGGGACAGATTAATTTGCATGTAGCCAGGTTCTGAGCTGGGATGGTGCAGTGAGCTAAAAAACGGTGATGGATCATGCCCTGATCTTTGGACTGGGTAGGAGTGTTCTGCTTAAATCAGATACTCTGTCCATCACCACCCCCTTTTCTGAATCATTTTGTCCACCATAAGCGTGGAAGGGTATACTCAGATGTGAGTCCCTTGCTCACTGCACCATCAGGATTCAAGCAAGCCGGGCCGAAGATGGCTGAAATGCCAGAAACCGGTCCCCGGAAGCTTGTTTCCTTCCCAGTATAAGAATTGGCTTGGTAGTTTGGTCTGCCCTGTTCCCGTGATGCACTGTGCCAGGGACAGACTAATTTGCATGTAGCCAGGTTCTGAGCTGGGAAGGTGCAGTGAGCTAAAAACGTTGATGGATCAAGCCCTGATCTTTGGACTGGGTAGGAGTGTTCTGCTTAATTCAGATACTCTGTCCATCACCACCCCCTTTTCCTAATCGTTTTGTCCACCATAAGCGTGGAAGGGTATACTAAGATGTGAGTCCCTTGCTCACTGCACCATCAGGATTCAAGCAAGCCGGGCCGAAGACGGCTGAAATGCCAGAAACCGGTCCCCGGAAGCTTGTTTCCTTCCCAGTATAAGAATTGGCTTGGTAGTTTGGTCTGCCCTGTTCCCATGATGCACTGGGCCAGGGACAGACTAATTTGCATGTAGCCAGGTTATGAGCTGGGATGGTGCAGTGAGCTAAAAAACGGTGATGGATCAAGCCCTGATCTTTGGACTGGGTAGGAGTGTTCTGCTTAATTCAGATACTCTGTCCATCACCACCCCCTTTTCTGAATCGTTTTGTCCACCATAAGCGTGGAAGGGTATACTCAGATGTGAGTCCCTTGCTCACTGCACCATCAGGATTCAAGCAAGCCGGGCCGAAGACGGCTGAAATGTCAGAAACTGGTCCCTGGAAGCTTGTTTCCTTCCCAGTATAAGAATTGGCTTGGTAGTTTGGTCTGCCCTGTTCCCATGATGCACTGGGCCAGGGACAGACTAATTTGCATGTAGCCAGGTTCTGAGCTGGGATGGTGCAGTGAGCTAAAAAACGGTGATGGATCAAGCCCTGATCTTTGGACTGGGTAGGAGTGTTCTGCTTAATTCAGATACTCTGTCCATCACCACCCCCTTTTCTGAATCGTTTTGTCCACCATAAGCTTGGAAGGGTATACTCAGATGTGAGTCCCTTGCTCACTGCACCATCAGGATTCAAGCAAGCCGGGCCGAAGATGGCTGAAATGCCAGAAACTGGTCCCCGGAAGCTTGTTTCCTTCCCAGTATAAGAATTGGCTTGGTAGTTTGGTCTGCCCTGTTCCCATAATGCACTGGCCAGGGACAGACTAATTTGCATGTAGCCAGATTCTGAGCTGTGATGGTGCAGTGAGCTAAAAAACGGTGATGGATCAAGCCCTGATCTTTGGACTGGGTAGGAGTGTTCTGCCTAATTCAGATACTCTGTCCATCGCCACCCCCTTTTCTGAATCGTTTTGTCCACCATAAGCGTGGAAGGGTATACTCAGATGTGAGTCCCTTGCTCACTGCACCATCAGGATTCAAGCAAGCCGGGCCGAAGACGGCTGAAATGCCAGAAACAGGTCCCCGGAAGCTTGTTTCCTTCCCAGTATAAGAATTGGCTTGGTAGTTTGGTCTGCCCTGTTCCCATTATGCACTGGGCCAGGGACAGACTAACTTGCATGTAGCCAGATTCTGAGCAGGGATGGTGCAGTGAGCTAAAAAACGGTGATGGATCAAACCCTGATCTTTAGACTGGGTAGGAGTGTTCTGCTTAATTCAGATACTCTGTCCATCACCACCCCCTTTTCTGAATCGTTTTGTCCACCATAAGCGTGGAAGGGTATACTCAGATGTGAGTCCCTTGCTCACTGCACCATCAGGATTCAAGCAATCCGGGCCGAAGACGGCTGAAATGCCAGAAACCGGTCCCCGGAAGCTTGTTTCCTTCCCAGTATACGAATTGGCTTGGTAGTTTTGTCTGCCCTGTTCCCATGATGCACTGTGCCAGGGACAGACTAATTTGCATGTAGCCAGGTTCTGAGCTAGGATGGTGCAGTGAGCTAAAAAACGGTGATGGATCAAGCCCTGATCTTTGGACTGGGTAGGAGTGTTCTGCTTAATTCAGATACTCTGTCCATCACCACCCCCTTTTCTGAATTGTTTTGTCCACCATAAGCGTGGAAGGGTATACTCAGATGTGAGTCCCTTGCTCACTGCACCATCAGGATTCAAGCAAGCCGGCCGAAGACGGCTGAAATGCCAGAAACCGGTCCCCGGAAGCTTGTTTCCTTCCCAGTATAAGAATTGGCTTGGTAGTTTGGTCTGCCGATGTTCCCATGATGCACTTGGCCAGGGACAGACTCATTTGCATGTAGCCAGGTTCTGAGCTGGGATGGTGCAGTGAGCTAAAAAACGCTGATGGATCAAGCCCTGATCTTTGGACTGGGTAGGAGTGTTCTGCTTAATTCAGATACTCTGTCCATCACCACTCCCTTTTCTGAAACGTTTTGACCACCATAAGCGTGGAAGGGTATACTCAGATGTGAGTCCTTTGCTCACTGCACCATCAAGATTCAAGCAAGCCGGGCCGAAGACGGCTGAAATGCCAGAAACCGGTCCCCGGAAGCTTGTTTCCTTCCCAGTATAAGAATTGGCTTGGTAGTTTGGTCTGCCCTGTTCCCGTGATGCACTGGGCCAGGGACAGATTAATTTGCATGTAGCCAGGTTCTGAGCTGGGATGGTGCAGTGAGCTAAAAAACGGTGATGGATCACGCCCTGATCTTTGGACTGGGTAGGAGTGTTCTGCTTAATTCAGATACTCTGTCCATCGCCACCCCCTTTTCTGAATCGTTTTGTCCACCATAAGCGTGGAAGGGTATACTCAGGTGTGAGTCCCTTGCTCACTGCACCATCAGGATTCAAGCAAGCCGGGCCGAAGACGGCTGAAATGCCAGAAACCGGTCCCCGGAAGCTTGTTTCCTTCCCAGTATAAGAATTGGCTTGGTAGTTTGGTCTGCCCTGTTCCCACGATGCACTGGGCAAGGGACAGACTAATTTGCATGTAGCCAGGTTCTGAGCTGGGATGGTGCAGTGAGCTAAAAAACGGTGTTGGATAAAGCCCTGATCTTTGGACTGGGTAGGAGTGTTCTGCTTAATTCAGATACTCTGTCCATCACCACCCCCTTTTCTGAATCGTTTTGTCCACCATAAGCGTGGAAGGGTATACTCAGATGTGAGTCCCTTGCTCACTGCACCATCAGGATTCAAGCAATCCGGGCCGAAGACGGCTGAAATGCCAGAAACCGGTCCCCGGAAACTTGTTTCCTTCCCAGTATACGAATTGGCTTGGTAGTTTGGTCTGCCCTGTTCCCATGATGCACTGGGCCAGGGACAGACTAATTTGCATGTAGCCAGGTTCTGAGCTGGGATGGTGCAGTGAGCTAAAAAACGGTGATGGATCAAGCCCTGATCTTTGGACTGGGTAGGAGTGTTCTGCTTAATTCAGATACTCTGTCCATCACCACCCCCTTTTCTGAATTGTTTTGTCCACCATAAGCGTGGAAGGGTATACTCAGATGTGAGTCCCTTGCTCACTGCACCATCAGGATTCAAGCAAGCCGGCCGAAGACGGCTGAAATGCCAGAAACCGGTCCCCGGAAGCTTGTTTCCTTCCCAGTATAAGAATTGGCTTGGTAGTTTGGTCTGCCCTGTTCCCATGATGCACTGGGCCAGGGACAGACTAATATGCATGTAGCCAGGTTGTTAGCTGGGATGGTACAGTGAGCTAAAAAACGGTGTTGGATCAAGCCCTGATCTTTGGACTGGGTAGGAGTGTTCTGCTTAATTCAGTTACTCTGTCCATCACCACCCCCTTTTCTGAATCGTTTTGTCCACCATAAGCGTGGAAGGGTATACTCAGATGTGAGTCCCTTGCTCACTGCACCATCAGGATTCAAGCAAGCCGGACCGAAGACGGCTGAAATGCCAGAAACCGGTCCCCGGAAGCATGTTTCCTTCCCAGTATAAGAATTGGCTTGGTAGTTTGGTCTGCCTTGTTCCCATGATGCACAGGGCCAGGGACAGACTCATTTGCATGTAGCCAGGTTCTGAGCTGGGATGGTGCAGTGAGCTAAAAAACGGTGATGGATCAAGCCCTGATTTTTGGACTGGGTAGGAGTGTTCTGCTTAATTCAGATACTCTGTCCATCACCACTCCCTTTTCTGAATCGTTTTGACCACCATAAGCGTGGAAGGGTATACTCAGATGTAAGTCCCTTGCTCACTGCACCATCAGGATTCAAGAAAGCTGGGCCGAAGATGGCTGAAATGCCAGAAACCGGTCCCCGGAAGCTTGTTTCCTTCCCAGTATAAGAATTGGCTTGGTAGTTTGGTCTGCCCTGTTCCCATGATGCACTGGGCCAGGGACAGACTAATTTGCATGTAGCCAGGTTCTGAGCTGGGATGGTGCAGTGAGCTAAAAAACGGTGATGGATCACCCCCTGATCTTTGGACTGGGTAGGAGTGTTCTGCTTAAATCAGATACTCTGTCCATCACCACCTCCTTTTCTGAATCGTTTTGTCCACCATAAGCGTGGAAGGGTATACTCAGATGTGAGTCCCTTGCTCACTGCACCATCAGGATTCAAGCAAGCCGGGCAGAAGATGGCTGAAATGCCAGAAACCGGTCCCCGGAAGCTTGTTTCCTTCCCAGTATAAGAATTGGCTTGTTAGTTTGGTCTGCCCTGTTCCCGTGATGCACTGTGCCAGGGACAGACTAATTTGCATGTAGCCAGGTTCTGAGCTGGGATGGTGCAGTGAGCTAAAAAAGTTGATGGATCAAGCCCTGAGCTTTGGACTGGGTAGGAGTGTTCTGCTTAATTCAGATACTCTGTCCATCACCACCCCCTTTTCCTAATCGTTTTGTCCACCATAAGCGTGGAAGGGTATACTCAGATGTGAGTCCCTTGCTCACTGCACCATCAGGATTCAAGCAAGCCGGGCCGAAGACGGCTGAAATGCCAGAAACCGGTCCCCGGAAGCTTGTTTCCTTCCCAGTATAAGAATTTGCTTGGTAGTTTGGTCTGCCCTGTTCCCATGATGCACTGGGCCAGGGACAGACTAATTTGCATGTAGCCAGGTTCTGAGCTGGGATGGTGCAGTGAGCTAAAAAACGGTGATGGATCAAGCCCTGATCTTTGGACTGGGTAGGAGTGTTCTGCTTAATTCAGATACTCTGTCCATCACCACCCCCTTTTCTGAATCGTTTTGTCCACCATAAGCGTGGAAGGGTATACTCAGATGTGAGTCCCTTGCTCACTGCACCATCAGGATTCAAGCAAGCCGGGCCAAAGACGGCTGAAATGCCAGAAACTGGTCCCCGGAAGCTTGTTTCCTTCCCAGTATAAGAATTGGCTTGGTAGTTTGGTCTGCCCTGTTCCCATGATGCACTGGGCCAGGGACAGACTAATTTGCATGTAGCCAGGTTCTGAGCTGGGATGGTGCAGTGAGCTAAAAAACGGTGATGGATCAAGCCCTGATCTTTGGACTGGGTAGGAGTGTTCTGCTTAATTCAGATACTCTGTCCATCGCCACCCCCTTTTCTGAATCGTTTTGTCCACCATAAGCTTGGAAGGGTATACTCAGATGTGAGTCCCTTGCTCACTGCACCATCAGGATTCAAGTAAGCCGGGCCGAAGACGGCTGAAATGCCAGAAACTGGTCCCCGGAATCTTGTTTCCTTCCCAGTATAAGAATTGGCTTGGTAGTTTGGTCTGCCCTGTTCCCATAATGCACTGGCCAGGGACAGACTAATTTGCATGTAGCCAGATTCTGAGCTGTGATGGTGCAGTGAGCTAAAAATCGGTGATGGATCAAGCCCTGATCTTTGGACTGGGTAGGAGTGTTCTGCTTAATTCAGATACTCTGTCCATCGCCACCCCCTTTTCTGAATCGTTTTGTCCACCATAAGCGTGGAAGGGTATACTCAGATGTGAGTCCCTTGCTCACTGCACCATCAGGATTCAAGCAAGCCGGGCCGAAGACGGCTGAAATGCCAGAAACAGGTCCCCGGAAGCTTGTTTCCTTCCCAGTATAAGAATTGGCTTGGTAGTTTGGTCTGCCCTGTTCCCATTATGCACTGGGCCAGGGACAGACTAACTTGCATGTAGCCAGGTTCTGAGCTGGGATGGTGCAGTGAGCTAAAAAACGGTGATGGATCAAGCCCTGATCTTTGGACTGGGTAGGAGTGTTCTGCTTAATTCAGATACTCTGTCCATCACCACCCCCTTTTCTGAATCGTTTTGTCCACCATAAGCGTGGAAGGGTAAACTCAGATGTGAGTCCCTTGCTCACTGCACCATCAGGATTCAAGCAAGCCGGGCCGAAGACGGCTGAAATGCCAGAAACTGGTCCCCGGAAGCTTGTTTCCTTCCCAGTATAAGAATTGGCTTGGTAGTTTGGTCTGCCCTGTTCCCATGATGCACTGGCCAGGGACAGACTAATTTGCATGTAGCCAGATTCTGAGCTGGGATGGTGCAGTGAGCTAAAAAACGGTGATGGATCAAGCCCTGATCTTTGGACTGGGTAGGAGTGTTCTGCTTAATTCAGATACTCTGTCCATCACCACTCCCTTTTCTGAAACGTTTTGACCACCATAAGCGTGGAAGGGTATACTCAGATGTGAGTCCCTTGCTCACTGCACCATCAAGATTCAAGCAAGCCGGGCCGAAGACGGCTGAAATGCCAGAAACCGGTCCCCGGAAGCTTGTTTCCTTCCCAGTATAAGAATTGGCTTGGTAGTTTGGTCTGCCCTGTTCCCATGATGCACTGGGCCAGGGACAGACTAATATGCATGTAGCCAGGTTCTTAGCTGGGATGGTACAGTGAGCTAAAAAACGGTGTTGGATCAAGCCCTGATCTTTGGACTGGGTAGGAGTGTTCTGCTTAATTCAGTTACTCTGTCCATCACCACCCCCTTTTCTGAATCGTTTTGTCCACCATAAGCGTGGAAGGGTATACTCAGATGTGAGTCCCTTGCTCACTGCACCATCAGGATTCAAGCAAGCCGGGCCGAAGACGGCTGAAATGCCAGAAACCGGTCCCCGGAAGCTTGTTTCCTTCCCAGTATAAGAATTGGCTTGGTAGTTTGGTCTGCCCTGTTCCCATGATGCACTGGGCCAGGGACAGACTAATTTGCATGTAGCCAGGTTCTGAGCTGGGATGGTGCAGTGAGCTAAAAAACGGTGATGGATCAAGCCCTGATCTTTGGACTGGTTAGGAGTGCTCTGCTTAATTCAGTTACTCTGTCCATCACCACCCCCTTTTCTGAATCGTTTTGTCCACCATAAGCGTGGAAGCGTATACTCAGATGTGTGTCCCTTGCTCACTGCACCATCAGGATTCAAGCAAGCCGGGCCGAAGACGGCTGAAATGCCAGAAGCCGGTCCCCAGAAGCTTGTTTCCTTCCCAGTATAAGAATTGGCTTGGTAGTTTGGTCTGCCCTGTTCCCATGATGCACTGGGCCAGGGACAGACTAATTTGCATGTAGCCAGGTTCTGAGCTGGGATGGTGCAGTGAGCTAAAAAACGGTGATGGATCAAGCCCTGATCTTTGGACTGGGTAGGAGTGTTCTGCTTAATTCAGATACTCTGTCCATCACCACCCCCTTTTCTGAATCGTTTTGTCCACCATAAGCGTGGAAGGGTAAACTCAGATGTGAGTCCCTTGCTCACTGCACCATCAGGATTCAAGCAAGCCGGGCCGAAGACGGCTGAAATGCCAGAAACTGGTCCCCGGAAGCTTGTTTCCTTCCCAGTATAAGAATTGGCTTGGTAGTTTGGTCTGCCCTGTTCCCATGATGCACTGGCCAGGGACAGACTAATTTGCATGTAGCCAGATTCTGAGCTGGGATGGTGCAGTGAGCTAAAAAACGGTGATGGATCAAGCCCTGATCTTTGGACTGGGTAGGAGTGTTCTGCTTAATTCAGATACTCTGTCCATCACCACTCCCTTTTCTGAAACGTTTTGACCACCATAAGCGTGGAAGGGTATACTCAGATGTGAGTCCCTTGCTCACTGCACCATCAAGATTCAAGCAAGCCGGGCCGAAGACGGCTGAAATGCCAGAAACCGGTCCCCGGAAGCTTGTTTCCTTCCCAGTATAAGAATTGGCTTGGTAGTTTGGTCTGCCCTGTTCCCATGATGCACTGGGCCAGGGACAGACTAATATGCATGTAGCCAGGTTCTTAGCTGGGATGGTACAGTGAGCTAAAAAACGGTGTTGGATCAAGCCCTGATCTTTGGACTGGGTAGGAGTGTTCTGCTTAATTCAGTTACTCTGTCCATCACCACCCCCTTTTCTGAATCGTTTTGTCCACCATAAGCGTGGAAGGGTATACTCAGATGTGAGTCCCTTGCTCACTGCACCATCAGGATTCAAGCAAGCCGGGCCGAAGACGGCTGAAATGCCAGAAACCGGTCCCCGGAAGCTTGTTTCCTTCCCAGTATAAGAATTGGCTTGGTAGTTTGGTCTGCCCTGTTCCCATGATGCACTGGGCCAGGGACAGACTAATTTGCATGTAGCCAGGTTCTGAGCTGGGATGGTGCAGTGAGCTAAAAAACGGTGATGGATCAAGCCCTGATCTTTGGACTGGTTAGGAGTGCTCTGCTTAATTCAGTTACTCTGTCCATCACCACCCCCTTTTCTGAATCGTTTTGTCCACCATAAGCGTGGAAGCGTATACTCAGATGTGTGTCCCTTGCTCACTGCACCATCAGGATTCAAGCAAGCCGGGCCGAAGACGGCTGAAATGCCAGAAGCCGGTCCCCAGAAGCTTGTTTCCTTCCCAGTATAAGAATTGGCTTGGTAGTTTGGTCTGCCCTGTTCCCATGATGCACTGGGCCAGGGACAGACTAATTTGCATGTAGCCAGGTTCTGAGCTGGGATGGTGCAGTGAGCTAAAAAACGGTGATGGATCAAGCCCTGATCTTTGGACTGGGTAGGAGTGTTCTGCTTAATTCAGATACTCTGTCCATCACCACCCCCTTTTCTGAATCGTTTTGTCCACCATAAGCGTGGAAGGGTATACTCAGATGTGAGTCCCTTGCTCACTGCACCATCAGGATTCAAGCAAGCCGGGCCAAAGACGGCTGAAATGCCAGAAACTGGTCCCCGGAAGCTTGTTTCCTTCCCAGTATAAGAATTGGCTTGGTAGTTTGGTCTGCCCTGTTCCCATGATGCACTGGGCCAGGGACAGACTAATTTGCATGTAGCCAGGTTCTGAGCTGGGATGGTGCAGTGAGCTAAAAAACGGTGATGGATCAAGCCCTGATCTTTGGACTGGGTAGGAGTGTTCTGCTTAATTCAGATACTCTGTCCATCGCCACCCCCTTTTCTGAATCGTTTTGTCCACCATAAGCTTGGAAGGGTATACTCAGATGTGAGTCCCTTGCTCACTGCACCATCAGGATTCAAGTAAGCCGGGCCGAAGACGGCTGAAATGCCAGAAACTGGTCCCCGGAATCTTGTTTCCTTCCCAGTATAAGAATTGGCTTGGTAGTTTGGTCTGCCCTGTTCCCATAATGCACTGGCCAGGGACAGACTAATTTGCATGTAGCCAGATTCTGAGCTGTGATGGTGCAGTGAGCTAAAAATCGGTGATGGATCAAGCCCTGATCTTTGGACTGGGTAGGAGTGTTCTGCTTAATTCAGATACTCTGTCCATCGCCACCCCCTTTTCTGAATCGTTTTGTCCACCATAAGCGTGGAAGGGTATACTCAGATGTGAGTCCCTTGCTCAATGCACCATCAGGATTCAAGCAAGCCGGGCCGAAGACGGCTGAAATGCCAGAAACAGGTCCCCGGAAGCTTGTTTCCTTCCCAGTATAAGAATTGGCTTGGTAGTTTGGTCTGCCCTGTTCCCATTATGCACTGGGCCAGGGACAGACTAACTTGCATGTAGCCAGGTTCTGAGCTGGGATGGTGCAGTGAGCTAAAAAACGGTGATGTATCAAGCCCTGATCTTTGGACTGGGTAGGAGTGTTCTGCTTAATTCAGATACTCTGTCCATCACCACCCCCTTTTCTGAATCGTTTTGTCCACCATAAGCGTGGAAGGGTAAACTCAGATGTGAGTCCCTTGCTCACTGCACCATCAGGATTCAAGCAAGCCGGGCCGAAGACGGCTGAAATGCCAGAAACTGGTCCCCGGAAGCTTGTTTCCTTCCCAGTATAAGAATTGGCTTGGTAGTTTGGTCTGCCCTGTTCCCATGATGCACTGGCCAGGGACAGACTAATTTGCATGTAGCCAGATTCTGAGCTGGGATGGTGCAGTGAGCTAAAAAACGGTGATGGATCAAGCCCTGATCTTTGGACTGGGTAGGAGTGTTCTGCTTAATTCAGATACTCTGTCCATCACCACTCCCTTTTCTGAAACGTTTTGACCACCATAAGCGTGGAAGGGTATACTCAGATGTGAGTCCCTTGCTCACTGCACCATCAAGATTCAAGCAAGCCGGGCCGAAGACGGCTGAAATGCCAGAAACCGGTCCCCGGAAGCTTGTTTCCTTCCCAGTATAAGAATTGGCTTGGTAGTTTGGTCTGCCCTGTTCCCATGATGCACTGGGCCAGGGACAGACTAATATGCATGTAGCCAGGTTCTTAGCTGGGATGGTACAGTGAGCTAAAAAACGGTGTTGGATCAAGCCCTGATCTTTGGACTGGGTAGGAGTGTTCTGCTTAATTCAGTTACTCTGTCCATCACCACCCCCTTTTCTGAATCGTTTTGTCCACCATAAGCGTGGAAGGGTATACTCAGATGTGAGTCCCTTGCTCACTGCACCATCAGGATTCAAGCAAGCCGGGCCGAAGATGGCTGAAATGCCAGAAACCTGTCCCCGGAAGCTTGTTTCCTTCCCAGTATAAGAATTGGCTTGGTAGTTTGGTCTGCCCTGTTCCCATGATGCACTGGGCCAGGGACAGACTAATTTGCATGTAGCCAGGTTCTGAGCTGGGATGGTGCAGTGAGCTAAAAAACGGTGATGGATCAAGCCCTGATCTATGGACTGAGTAGGAGTGTTCTGCTTAATTCAGATACTCTGTCCATCGCCACCCCCTTTTCTGAATCGTTTTGTCCACCATAAGCGTGGAAGGGTATACTCAGATGTGAGTCCCTTGCTCACTGCACCATCAGGATTCAAGCAAGCCGAGCCGAAGACGGCTGAAATGCCAGAAACCGGTCCCCGGAAGCTTGTTTCCTTCCCAGTATAAGAATTGGCTTGGTAGTTTGGTCTGCCCTGTTCCCACGATGCACTGGGCCAGGGACAGACTAATTTGCATGTAGCCAGGTTCTGAGCTGGGATGGTGCAGTGAGCTAAAAAACGGTGATGGATAAAGCCCTGATCTTTGGACTGGGTAGGAGTGTTCTACTTAATTCAGATACTCTGTCCATCACCACCCCCTTTTCTGAATCGTTTTGTCCACCATAAGCGTGGAAGGGTATACTCAGATGTGAGTCCCTTGCTCACTGCACCATCAGGATTCAAGCAATCCGGGCCGAAGACGGCTGAAATGCCGGAAACCGGTCCCCGGAAACTTGTTTCCTTCCCAGTATACGAATTGGCTTGGTAGTTTGGTCTGCCCTGTTCCCATGATGCACTGGGCCAGGGACAGACTAATTTGCATGTAGCCAGGTTCTGAGCTGGGATGGTGCAGTGAGCTAAAAAACGGTGATGGATCAAGCCCTGATCTTTGGACTGGGTAGGAGTGTTCTGCTTAATTCAGTTACTCTGTCCATCACCACCCCCTTTTCTGAATCGTTTTGTCCACCATAAGCGTGGAAGCGTATACTCAGATGTGTGTCCCTTGCTCACTGCACCATCAGGATTCAAGCAAGCCGGGCCGAAGACGGCTGAAATGCCAGAAGCCGGTCCCCAGAAGCTTGTTTCCTTCCCAGTATAAGAATTGGCTTGGTAGTTTGGTCTGCCCTGTTCCCATGATGCACTGGGCCAGGGACAGACTAATTTGCATGTAGCCAGGTTCTGAGCTGGGATGGTGCAGTGAGCTAAAAAACGGTGATGGATCAAGCCCTGATCTTTGGACTGGGTAGGAGTGTTCTGCTTAATTCAGATACTCTGTCCATCACCACCCCCTTTTCTGAATCGTTTTGTCCACCATAAGCGTGGAAGGGTATACTCAGATGTGAGTCCCTTGCTCACTGCACCATCAGGATTCAAGCAAGCCGGGCCAAAGACGGCTGAAATGCCAGAAACTGGTCCCCGGAAGCTTGTTTCCTTCCCAGTATAAGAATTGGCTTGGTAGTTTGGTCTGCCCTGTTCCCATGATGCACTGGGCCAGGGACAGACTAATTTGCATGTAGCCAGGTTCTGAGCTGGGATGGTGCAGTGAGCTAAAAAACGGTGATGGATCAAGCCCTGATCTTTGGACTGGGTAGGAGTGTTCTGCTTAATTCAGATACTCTGTCCATCGCCACCCCCTTTTCTGAATCGTTTTGTCCACCATAAGCTTGGAAGGGTATACTCAGATGTGAGTCCCTTGCTCACTGCACCATCAGGATTCAAGTAAGCCGGGCCGAAGACGGCTGAAATGCCAGAAACTGGTCCCCGGAATCTTGTTTCCTTCCCAGTATAAGAATTGGCTTGGTAGTTTGGTCTGCCCTGTTCCCATAATGCACTGGCCAGGGACAGACTAATTTGCATGTAGCCAGATTCTGAGCTGTGATGGTGCAGTGAGCTAAAAATCGGTGATGGATCAAGCCCTGATCTTTGGACTGGGTAGGAGTGTTCTGCTTAATTCAGATACTCTGTCCATCGCCACCCCCTTTTCTGAATCGTTTTGTCCACCATAAGCGTGGAAGGGTATACTCAGATGTGAGTCCCTTGCTCACTGCACCATCAGGATTCAAGCAAGCCGGGCCGAAGACGGCTGAAATGCCAGAAACAGGTCCCCGGAAGCTTGTTTCCTTCCCAGTATAAGAATTGGCTTGGTAGTTTGGTCTGCCCTGTTCCCATTATGCACTGGGCCAGGGACAGACTAACTTGCATGTAGCCAGGTTCTGAGCTGGGATGGTGCAGTGAGCTAAAAAATGGTGATGGATCAAGCCCTGATCTTTGGACTGGGTAGGAGTGTTCTGCTTAATTCAGATACTCTGTCCATCACCACCCCCTTTTCTGAATCGTTTTGTCCACCATAAGCGTGGAAGGGTAAACTCAGATGTGAGTCCCTTGCTCACTGCACCATCAGGATTCAAGCAAGCCGGGCCGAAGACGGCTGAAATGCCAGAAACTGGTCCCCGGAAGCTTGTTTCCTTCCCAGTATAAGAATTGGCTTGGTAGTTTGGTCTGCCCTGTTCCCATGATGCACTGGCCAGGGACAGACTAATTTGCATGTAGCCAGATTCTGAGCTGGGATGGTGCAGTGAGCTAAAAAACGGTGATGGATCAAGCCCTGATCTTTGGACTGGGTAGGAGTGTTCTGCTTAATTCAGATACTCTGTCCATCACCACTCCCTTTTCTGAAACGTTTTGACCACCAAAAGCGTGGAAGGGTATACTCAGATGTGAGTCCCTTGCTCACTGCACCATCAAGATTCAAGCAAGCCGGGCCGAAGACGGCTGAAATGCCAGAAACCGGTCCCCGGAAGCTTGTTTCCTTCCCAGTATAAGAATTGGCTTGGTAGTTTGGTCTGCCCTGTTCCCATGATGCACTGGGCCAGGGACAGACTAATATGCATGTAGCCAGGTTCTTAGCTGGGATGGTACAGTGAGCTAAAAAACGGTGTTGGATCAAGCCCTGATCTTTGGACTGGGTAGGAGTGTTCTGCTTAATTCAGTTACTCTGTCCATCACCACCCCCTTTTCTGAATCGTTTTGTCCACCATAAGCGTGGAAGGGTATACTCAGATGTGAGTCCCTTGCTCACTGCACCATCAGGATTCAAGCAAGCCGGGCCGAAGATGGCTGAAATGCCAGAAACCTGTCCCCGGAAGCTTGTTTCCTTCCCAGTATAAGAATTGGCTTGGTAGTTTGGTCTGCCCTGTTCCCATGATGCACTGGGCCAGGGACAGACTAATTTGCATGTAGCCAGGTTCTGAGCTGGGATGGTGCAGTGAGCTAAAAAACGGTGATGGATCAAGCCCTGATCTATGGACTGAGTAGGAGTGTTCTGCTTAATTCAGATACTCTGTCCATCGCCACCCCCTTTTCTGAATCGTTTTGTCCACCATAAGCGTGGAAGGGTATACTCAGATGTGAGTCCCTTGCTCACTGCACCATCAGGATTCAAGCAAGCCGGGCCGAAGACGGCTGAAATGCCAGAAACCGGTCCCCGGAAGCTTGTTTCCTTCCCAGTATAAGAATTGGCTTGGTAGTTTGGTCTGCCCTGTTCCCACGATGCACTGGGCCAGGGACAGACTAATTTGCATGTAGCCAGGTTCTGAGCTGGGATGGTGCAGTGAGCTAAAAAACGGTGATGGATAAAGCCCTGATCTTTGGACTGGGTAGGAGTGTTCTACTTAATTCAGATACTCTGTCCATCACCACCCCCTTTTCTGAATCGTTTTGTCCACCATAAGCGTGGAAGGGTATACTCAGATGTGAGTCCCTTGCTCACTGCACCATCAGGATTCAAGCAATCCGGGCCGAAGACGGCTGAAATGCCGGAAACCGGTCCCCGGAAACTTGTTTCCTTCCCAGTATACGAATTGGCTTGGTAGTTTGGTCTGCCCTGTTCCCATGATGCACTGGGCCAGGGACAGACTAATTTGCATGTAGCCAGGTTCTGAGCTGGGATGGTGCAGTGAGCTAAAAAACGGTGATGGATCAAGCCCTGATCTTTGGACTGGGTAGGAGTGTTCTGCTTAATTCAGATACTCTGTCCATCACCACTCCCTTTTCTGAATCGTTTTGACCACCATAAGCGTGGAAGGGTATACTCAGATGTGAGTCCCTTGCTCACTGCACCATCAGGATTCAAGCAAGCCGGGCCAAAGATGGCTGAAATGCCAGAAACCGGTCCCCGGAAGCTTGTTTCCTTCCCAGTATAAGAATTGGCTTGGTAGTTTGGTCTGCCCTGTTCCCATGATGCACTGGGCCAGGGACAGACTAATTTGCATGTAGCCAGGTTCTGAGCTGGGATGGTGCAGTGAGCTAAAAAACGGTGATGGATCAAGCCCTGATCTATGGACTGAGTAGGAGTGTTCTGCTTAATTCAGATACTCTGTCCATCACCACTCCCTTTTCTGAATCGTTTTGACCACCATAAGCGTGGAAGGGTATACTCAGATGTGAGTCCCTTGCTCACTGCACCATCAAGATTCAAGCAAGCCGGGCCGAAGATGGCTGAAATGCCAGAAACCGGTCCCCGGAAGCTTGTTTCCTTCCCAGTATAAGAATTGGCTTGGTAGTTTGGTCTGCCCTGTTCCCGTGATGCACTGGGCCAGGGACAGATTAATTTGCATGTAGCCAGGTTCTGAGCTGGGATGGTGCAGTGAGCTAAAAAACGGTGATGGATCAAGCCCTGATCTTTGGACTGGGTAGGAGTGTTCTGCTTAATTCAGATACTCTGTCCATCACCACCCCCTTTTCCTAATCGTTTTGTCCACCATAAGCGTGGAAGGGTATACTCAGATGTGAGTCCCTTGCTCACTGCACCATCAGGATTCAAGCAAGCCGGGCCGAAGACGGCTGAAATACCAGAAACCGGTCCCCGGAAGCTTGTTTCCTTCCAAGTATAAGAATTGGCTTGGTAGTTTGGTCTGCCCTGTTCCCATGATGCACTGGGCCAGGGACAGACTAATTTGCATGTAGCCAGGTTCTGAGCTGGGATGGTGCAGTGAGCTAAAAAACGGTGATGGATCAAGCCCTGATCTTTGGACTGGGTAGGAGTGTTCTGCTTAATTCAGATACTCTGTCCATCACCACCCCCTTTTCTGAATCGTTTTGTCCACCATAAGCGTGGAAGGGTATACTCAGATGTGAGTCCCTTGCTCACTGCACCATCAGGATTCAAGCAAGCCGGGCCGAAGACGGCTGAAATGTCAGAAACTGGTCCCCGGAAGCTTGTTTCCTTCCCAGTATACGAATTGGCTTGGTAGTTTGGTCTGCCCTGTTCCCATGATGCACTGGGCCAGGGACAGACTAATTTGCATGTAGCCAGGTTCTGAGCTGGAATGGTGCAGTGAGCTAAAAAACGGTGATGGATCAAGCCCTGATCTTTGGACTGGGTAGGAGTGTTCTGCTTAATTCAGATACTCTGTCCATCACCACCCCCTTTTCTGAATCGTTTTGTCCACCATAAGCGTGGAAGGGTATACTCAGATGTGAGTCCCTTGCTCACTGCACCATCAGGATTCAAGCAAGCCGGCCGAAGACGGCTGAAATGCCAGAAACCGGTCCCCGGAAGCTTGTTTCCTTCCCAGTATAAGAATTGGCTTGGTAGTTTGGTCTGCCCTGTTCCCATGATGCACTGGGCCAGGGACAGACTAATATGCATGTAGCCAGGTTCTTAGCTGGGATGGTACAGTGAGCTAAAAAACGGTGTTGGATCAAGCCCTGATCTTTGGACTGGGTAGGAGTGTTCTGCTTAATTCAGTTACTCTGTCCATCACCACCCCCTTTTCTGAATCGTTTTGTCCACCATAAGCGTGGAAGGGTATACTCAGATGTGAGTCCCTTGCTCACTGCACCATCAGGATTCAAGCAAGCCGGGCCGAAGATGGCTGAAATGCCAGAAACCGGTCCCCGGAAGCTTGTTTCCTTCCCAGTATAAGAATTGGCTTGGTAGTTTGGTCTGCCCTGTTCCCATGATGCACTGGGCCAGGGACAGACTAATTTGCATGTAGCCAGGTTCTGAGCTGGGATGGTGCAGTGAGCTAAAAAACGGTGATGGATCAAGCCCTGATCTATGGACTGAGTAGGAGTGTTCTGCTTAATTCAGATACTCTGTCCATCACCACTCCCTTTTCTGAATCGTTTTGACCACCATAAGCGTGGAAGGGTATACTCAGATGTGAGTCCCTTGCTCACTGCACCATCAAGATTCAAGCAAGCCGGGCCGAAGATGGCTGAAATGCCAGAAACCGGTCCCCGGAAGCTTGTTTCCTTCCCAGTATAAGAATTGGCTTGGTAGTTTGGTCTGCCCTGTTCCCGTGATGCACTGGGCCAGGGACAGATTAATTTGCATGTAGCCAGGTTCTGAGCTGGGATGGTGCAGTGAGCTAAAAAACGGTGATGGATCAAGCCCTGATCTTTGGACTGGGTAGGAGTGTTCTGCTTAATTCAGATACTCTGTCCATCACCACCCCCTTTTCCTAATCGTTTTGTCCACCATAAGCGTGGAAGGGTATACTCAGATGTGAGTCCCTTGCTCACTGCACCATCAGGATTCAAGCAAGCCGGGCCGAAGACGGCTGAAATGCCAGAAACCGGTCCCCGGAAGATTGTTTCCTTCCCAGTATAAGAATTGGCTTGGTAGTTTGGTCTGCCCTGTTCCCATGATGCACTGGGCCAGGGACAGACTAATTTGCATGTAGCCAGGTTCTGAGCTGGGATGGTGCAGTGAGCTAAAAAACGGTGATGGATCAAGCCCTGATCTTTGGACTGGGTAGGAGTGTTCTGCTTAATTCAGATACTCTGTCCATCACCACCCCCTTTTCTGAATCGTTTTGTCCACCATAAGCGTGGAAGGGTATACTCAGATGTGAGTCTCTTGCTCACTGCACCATCAGGATTCAAGCAA
The DNA here is from genome assembly GCF_964263255.1 of Lissotriton vulgaris. Lineage (NCBI taxonomy): Eukaryota > Metazoa > Chordata > Amphibia > Caudata > Salamandridae > Lissotriton > Lissotriton vulgaris. The sequence continues at coordinate 37,747 of NW_028244720.1, forward strand.
GCCGGGCCGAAGACGGCTGAAATGTCAGAAACTGGTCCCCGGAAGCTTGTTTCCTTCCCAGTATAAGAATTGGCTTGGTAGTTTGGTCTGCCCTGTTCCCATGATGCACTGGGCCAGGGACAGACTAATTTGCATGTAGCCAGGTTCTGAGCTGGGATGGTGCAGTGAGCTAAAAAACGGTGATGGATCAAGCCCTGATCTTTGGACTGGGTAGGAGTGTTCTGCTTAATTCAGATACTCTGTCCATCACCACCCCCTTTTCTGAATCGTTTTGTCCACCATAAGCTTGGAAGGGTATACTCAGATGTGAGTCCCTTGCTCACTGCACCATCAGGATTCAAGCAAGCCGGGCCGAAGACGGCTGAAATGCCAGAAACTGGTCCCCGGAAGCTTGTTTCCTTCCCAGTATAAGAATTGGCTTGGTAGTTTGGTCTGCCCTGTTCCCATAATGCACTGGCCAGGGACAGACTAATTTGCATGTAGCCAGGTTCTGAGCTGGGATGGTGCAGTGAGCTAAAAAACGTTGATGGATCAAGCCCTGATCTTTGGACTGGGTAGGAGTGTTCTGCTTAATTCAGATACTCTGTCCATCACCACCCCCTTTTCTGAATCGTTTTGTCCACCATAAGCGTGGAAGGGTATACTCAGATGTGAGTCCCTTGCTCACTGCACCATCAGGATTCAAGCAAGCCGGGCCGAAGACGGCTGAAATGCCAGAAACAGGTCCCCGGAAGCTTGTTTCCTTCCCAGTATAAGAATTGGCTTGGTAGTTTGGTCTGCCCTGTTCCCATTATGCACTGGGCCAGGGACAGACTAACTTGCATGTAGCCAGGTTCTGAGCTGGGATGGTGCAGTGAGCTAAAAAACGGTGATGGATCAAGCCCTGATCTTTGGACTGGGTAGGAGTGTTCTGCTTAATTCAGATACTCTGTCCATCACCACCCCCTTTTCTGAATCGTTTTGTCCACCATAAGCGTGGAAGGGTATACTCAGATGTGAGTCCCTTGCTCACTGCACCATCAGGATTCAAGCAAGCCGGGCCGAAGACGGCTGAAATGTCAGAAACTGGTCCCCGGAAGCTTGTTTCCTTCCCAGTATACGAATTGGCTTGGTAGTTTGGTCTGCCCTGTTCCCATGATGCACTGGGCCAGGGACAGACTAATTTGCATGTAGCCAGGTTCTGAGCTGGGATGGTGCAGTGAGCTAAAAAACGGTGATGGATCAAGCCCTGATCTTTGGACTGGGTAGGAGTGTTCTGCTTAATTCAGATACTCTGTCCATCACCACCCCCTTTTCTGAATTGTTTTGTCCACCATAAGCGTGGAAGGGTATACTCAGATGTGAGTCCCTTGCTCACTGCACCATCAGGATTCAAGCAAGCCGGCCGAAGACGGCTGAAATGCCAGAAACCGGTCCCCGGAAGCTTGTTTCCTTCCCAGTATAAGAATTGGCTTGGTAGTTTGGTCTGCCCTGTTCCCATGATGCACTGGGCCAGGGACAGACTAATATGAATGTAGCCAGGTTCTTAGCTGGGATGGTGCAGTGAGCTAAAAAACGGTGTTGGATCAAGCCCTGATCTTTGGACTTGGTAGGAGTGTTCTGCTTAATTCAGTTACTCTGTCCATCACCACCCCCTTTTCTGAATCGTTTTGTCCACCATAAGCGTGGAAGGGTATACTCAGATGTGAGTCCCTTGCTCACTGCACCATCAGGATTCAAGCAAGCCGGACCGAAGACGGCTGAAATGCCAGAAACCGGTCCCCGGAAGCTTGTTTCCTTCCCAGTATAAGAATTGGCTTGGTAGTTTGGTCTGCCTTGTTCCCATGATGCACTGGGCCAGGGACAGACTCATTTGCATGTAGCCAGGTTCTGAGCTGGGATGGTGCAGTGAGCTAAAAAACGGTGATGGATCAAGCCCTGATCTATGGACTGAGTAGGAGTGTTCTGCTTAATTCAGATACTCTGTCCATCACCACTCCCTTTTCTGAATCGTTTTGACCACCATAAGCGTGGAAGGGTATACTCAGATGTGAGTCCCTTGCTCACTGCACCATCAAGATTCAAGCAAGCCGGGCCGAAGATGGCTGAAATGCCAGAAACCGGTCCCCGGAAGCTTGTTTCCTTCCCAGTATAAGAATTGGCTTGGTAGTTTGGTCTGCCCTGTTCCCGTGATGCACTGGGCCAGGGACAGATTAATTTGCATGTAGCCAGGTTCTGAGCTGGGATGGTGCAGTGAGCTAAAAAACGGTGATGGATCACGCCCTGATCTTTGGACTGGGTAGGAGTGTTCTGCTTAAATCAGATACTCTGTCCATCACCACCCCCTTTTCTGAATCGTTTTGTCCACCATAAGCGTGGAAGGGTATACTCAGATGTGAGTCCCTTGCTCACTGCACCATCAGGATTCAAGCAAGCCGGGCCGAAGATGGCTGAAATGCCAGAAACCGGTCCCCGGAAGCTTGTTTCCTTCCCAGTATAAGAATTGGCTTGGTAGTTTGGTCTGCCCTGTTCCCGTGATGCACTGTGCCAGGGACAGACTAATTTGCATGTAGCCAGGTTCTGAGCTGGGATGGTGCAGTGATCTAAAACCAATGATGGATCAAGCCCTGATCTTTGGACTGGGTAGGAGTGTTCTGCTTAATTCAGATACTCTGTCCATCACCACCCCCTTTTCCTAATCGTTTTGTCCACCATAAGCGTGGAAGGGTATACTAAGATGTGAGTCCCTTGCTCACTGCACCATCAGGATTCAAGCAAGCCGGGCCGAAGACGGCTGAAATGCCAGAAACCGGTCCCCGGAAGCTTGTTTCCTTCCCAGTATAAGAATTGGCTTGGTAGTTTGGTCTGCCCTGTTCCCATGATGCACTGGGCCAGGGACAGACTAATTTGCATGTAGCCAGGTTATGAGCTGGGATGGTGCAGTGAGCTAAAAAACGGTGATGGATCAAGCCCTGATCTTTGGACTGGGTAGGAGTGTTCTGCTTAATTCAGATACTCTGTCCATCACCACCCCCTTTTCTGAATCGTTTTGTCCACCATAAGCGTGGAAGGGTATACTCAGATGTGAGTCCCTTGCTCACTGCACCATCAGGATTCAAGCAAGCCGGGCCGAAGACGGCTGAAATGTCAGAAACTGGTCCCTGGAAGCTTGTTTCCTTCCCAGTATAAGAATTGGCTTGGTAGTTTGGTCTGCCCTGTTCCCATGATGCACTGGGCCAGGGACAGACTAATTTGCATGTAGCCAGGTTCTGAGCTGGGATGGTGCAGTGAGCTAAAAAACGGTGATGGATCAAGCCCTGATCTTTGGACTGGGTAGGAGTGTTCTGCTTAATTCAGATACTCTGTCCATCACCACCCCCTTTTCTGAATCGTTTTGTCCACCATAAGCTTGGAAGGGTATACTCAGATGTGAGTCCCTTGCTCACTGCACCATCAGGATTCAAGCAAGCCGGGCCGAAGACGGCTGAAATGCCAGAAACTGGTCCCCGGAAGCTTGTTTCCTTCCCAGTATAAGAATTGGCTTGGTAGTTTGGTCTGCCCTGTTCCCATAATGCACTGGCCAGGGACAGACTAATTTGCATGTAGCCAGATTCTGAGCTGTGATGGTGCAGTGAGCTAAAAAACGGTGATGGATCAAGCCCTGATCTTTGGACTGGGTAGGAGTGTTCTGCCTAATTCAGATACTCTGTCCATCGCCACCCCCTTTTCTGAATCGTTTTGTCCACCATAAGCGTGGAAGGGTATACTCAGATGTGAGTCCCTTGCTCACTGCACCATCAGGATTCAAGCAAGCCGGGCCGAAGACGGCTGAAATGCCAGAAACAGGTCCCCGGAAGCTTGTTTCCTTCCCAGTATAAGAATTGGCATGGTAGTTTGGTCTGCCCTGTTCCCATTATGCACTGGGCCAGGGACAGACTAACTTGCATGTAGCCAGATTCTGAGCAGGGATGGTGCAGTGAGCTAAAAAACGGTGATGGATCAAACCCTGATCTTTGGACTGGGTAGGAGTGTTCTGCTTAATTCAGATACTCTGTCCATCACCACCCCCTTTTCTGAATCGTTTTGTCCACCATAAGCGTGGAAGGGTATACTCAGATGTGAGTCCCTCGCTCACTGCACCATCAGGATTCAAGCAATCCGGGCCGAAGACGGCTGAAATGCCAGAAACCGGTCCCCGGAAGCTTGTTTCCTTCCCAGTATACGAATTGGCTTGGTAGTTTGGTCTGCCCTGTTCCCATGATGCACTGTGCCAGGGACAGACTAATTTGCATGTAGCCAGGTTCTGAGCTAGGATGGTGCAGTGAGCTAAAAAACGGTGATGGATCAAGCCCTGATCTTTGGACTGGGTAGGAGTGTTCTGCTTAATTCAGATACTCTGTCCATCACCACCCCCTTTTCTGAATTGTTTTGTCCACCATAAGCGTGGAAGAGTATACTCAGATGTGAGTCCCTTGCTCACTGCACCATCAGGATTCAAGCAAGCCGGCCGAAGACGGCTGAAATGCCAGAAACCGGTCCCCGGAAGCTTATTTCCTTCCCAGTATAAGAATTGGCTTGGTAGTTTGGTCTGCCGATGTTCCCATGATGCACTTGGCCAGGGACCGACTCATTTGCATGTAGCCAGGTTCTGAGCTGGGATGGTGCAGTGAGCTAAAAAACGCTGATGGATCAAGCCCTGATCTTTGGACTGGGTAGGAGTGTTCTGCTTAATTCAGATACTCTGTCCATCACCACTCCCTTTTCTGAAACGTTTTGACCACCATAAGCGTGGAAGGGTATACTCAGATGTGAGTCCTTTGCTCACTGCACCATCAAGATTCAAGCAAGCCGGGCCGAAGACGGCTGAAATGCCAGAAACCGGTCCCCGGAAGCTTGTTTCCTTCCCAGTATAAGAATTGGCTTGGTAGTTTGGTCTGCCCTGTTCCCGTGATGCACTGGGCCAGGGACAGATTAATTTGCATGTAGCCAGGTTCTGAGCTGGGATGGTGCAGTGAGCTAAAAAACGGTGATGGATCACGCCCTGATCTTTGGACTGGGTAGGAGTGTTCTGCTTAATTCAGATACTCTGTCCATCGCCACCCCCTTTTCTGAATCGTTTTGTCCACCATAAGCGTGGAAGGGTATACTCAGGTGTGAGTCCCTTGCTCACTGCACCATCAGGATTCAAGCAAGCCGGGCCGAAGACGGCTGAAATGCCAGAAACCGGTCCCCGGAAGCTTGTTTCCTTCCCAGTATAAGAATTGGCTTGGTAGTTTGGTCTGCCCTGTTCCCACGATGCACTGGGCCAGGGACAGACTAATTTGCATGTAGCCAGGTTCTGAGCTGGGATAGTGCAGTGAGCTAAAAAACGGTGTTGGATAAAGCCCTGATCTTTGGACTGGGTAGGAGTGTTCTGCTTAATTCAGATACTCTGTCCATCACCACCCCCTTTTCTGAATTGTTTTGTCCACCATAAGCGTGGAAGGGTATACTCAGATGTGAGTCCCTTGCTCACTGCACCATCAGGATTCAAGCAAGCCGGCCGAAGACGGCTGAAATGCCAGAAACCGGTCCCCGGAAGCTTGTTTCCTTCCCAGTATAAGAATTGGCTTGGTAGTTTGGTCTGCCCTGTTCCCATGATGCACTGGGCCAGGGACAGACTAATATGCATGTAGCCAGGTTGTTAGCTGGGATGGTACAGTGAGCTAAAAAACGGTGTTGGATCAAGCCCTGATCTTTGGACTGGGTAGGAGTGTTCTGCTTAATTCAGTTACTCTGTCCATCACCACCCCCTTTTCTGAATCGTTTTGTCCACCATAAGCGTGGAAGGGTATACTCAGATGTGAGTCCCTTGCTCACTGCACCATCAGGATGCAAGCAAGCCGGACCGAAGACGGCTGAAATGCCAGAAACCGGTCCCCGGAAGCATGTTTCCATCCCAGTATAAGAATTGGCTTGGTAGTTTGGTCTGCCTTGTTCCCATGATGCACAGGGCCAGGGACAGACTCATTTGCATGTAGCCAGGTTCTGAGCTGGGATGGTGCAGTGAGCTAAAAAACGGTGATGGATCAAGCCCTGATTTTTGGACTGGGTAGGAGTGTTCTGCTTAATTCAGATACTCTGTCCATCACCACTCCCTTTTCTGAATCGTTTTGACCACCATAAGCGTGGAAGGGTATACTCAGATGTGAGTCCCTTGCTCACTGCACCATCAGGATTCAAGAAAGCCGGGCCGAAGATGGCTGAAATGCCAGAAACCGGTCCCCGGAAGCTTGTTTCCTTCCCAGTATAAGAATTGGCTTGGTAGTTTGGTCTGCCCTGTTCCCATGATGCACTGGGCCAGGGACAGACTAATTTGCATGTAGCCAGGTTCTGAGCTGGGATGGTGCAGTGAGCTAAAAAACGGTGATGGATCAAGCCCTGATCTATGGACTGAGTAGGAGTGTTCTGCTTAATTCAGATACTCTGTCCATCACCACTCCCTTTTCTGAATCGTTTTGACCACCATAAGCGTGGAAGGGTATACTCAGATGTGAGTCCCTTGCTCACTGCACCATCAAGATTCAAGCAAGCAGGGCCGAAGATGGCTGAAATGCCAGAAACCGGTCCCCGGAAGCTTGTTTCCTTCCCAGTATAAGAATTGGCTTGGTAGTTTGGTCTGCCCTGTTCCCGTGATGCACTGGGCCAGGGACAGATTAATTTGCATGTAGCCAGGTTCTGAGCTGGGATGGTGCAGTGAGCTAAAAAACGGTGATGGATCACCCCCTGATCTTTGGACTGGGTAGGAGTGTTCTGCTTAAATCAGATACTCTGTCCATCACCACCTCCTTTTCTGAATCGTTTTGTCCACCATAAGCGTGGAAGGGTATACTCAGATGTGAGTCCCTTGCTCACTGCACCATCAGGATTCAAGCAAGCCGGGCAGAAGATGGCTGAAATGCCAGAAACCGGTCCCCGGAAGCTTGTTTCCTTCCCAGTATAAGAATTGGCTTGTTAGTTTGGTCTGCCCTGTTCCCGTGATGCACTGTGCCAGGGACAGACTAATTTGAATGTAGCCAGGTTCTGAGCTGGGATGGTGCAGTGAGCTAAAAAAGTTGATGGATCAAGCCCTGAGCTTTGGACTGGGTAGGAGTGTTCTGCTTAATTCAGATACTCTGTCCATCACCACCCCCTTTTCCTAATCGTTTTGTCCACCATAAGCGTGGAAGGGTATACTCAGATGTGAGTCCCTTGCTCACTGCACCATCAGGATTCAAGCAAGCCGGGCCGAAGACGGCTGAAATGCCAGAAACCGGTCCCCGGAAGCTTGTTTCCTTCCCAGTATAAGAATTTGCTTGGTAGTTTGGTCTGCCCTGTTCCCATGATGCACTGGGCCAGGGACAGACTAATTTGCATGTAGCCAAGTTCTGAGCTGGGATGGTGCAGTGAGCTAAAAAACGGTGATGGATCAAGCCCTGATCTTTGGACTGGGTAGGAGTGTTCTGCTTAATTCAGATACTCTGTCCATCACCACCCCCTTTTCTGAATCGTTTTGTCCACCATAAGCGTGGAAGGGTATACTCAGATGTGAGTCCCTTGCTCACTGCACCATCAGGATTCAAGCAAGCCGGGCCAAAGACGGCTGAAATGCCAGAAACTGGTCCCCGGAAGCTTGTTTCCTTCCCAGTATAAGAATTGGCTTGGTAGTTTGGTCTGCCCTGTTCCCATGATGCACTGGGCCAGGGACAGACTAATTTGCATGTAGCCAGGTTCTGAGCTGGGATGGTGCAGTGAGCTAAAAAACGGTGATGGATCAAGCCCTGATCTTTGGACTGGGTAGGAGTGTTCTGCTTAATTCAGATACTCTGTCCATCGCCACCCCCTTTTCTGAATCGTTTTGTCCACCATAAGCTTGGAAGGGTATACTCAGATGTGAGTCCCTTGCTCACTGCACCATCAGGATTCAAGTAAGCCGGGCCGAAGACGGCTGAAATGCCAGAAACTGGTCCCCGGAAGCTTGTTTCCTTCCCAGTATAAGAATTGGCTTGGTAGTTTGGTCTGCCCTGTTCCCATAATGCACTGGCCAGGGACAGACTAATTTGCATGTAGCCAGATTCTGAGCTGTGATGGTGCAGTGAGCTAAAAAACGGTGATGGATCAAGCCCTGATCTTTGGACTGGGTAGGAGTGTTCTGCTTAATTCAGATACTCTGTCCATCGCCACCCCCTTTTCTGAATCGTTTTGTCCACCATAAGCGTGGAAGGGTATACTCAGATGTGAGTCCCTTGCTCACTGCACCATCAGGATTCAAGCAAGCCGGGCCGAAGACGGCTGAAATGCCAGAAACAGGTCCCCGGAAGCTTGTTTCCTTCCCAGTATAAGAATTGGCTTGGTAGTTTGGTCTGCCCTGTTCCCATTATGCACTGGGCCAGGGACAGACTAACTTGCATGTAGCCAGGTTCTGAGCTGGGATGGTGCAGTGAGCTAAAAAACGGTGATGGATCAAGCCCTGATCTTTGGACTGGGTAGGAGTGTTCTGCTTAATTCAGATACTCTGTCCATCACCACCCCCTTTTCTGAATCGTTTTGTCCACCATAAGCGTGGAAGGGTATACTCAGATGTGAGTCTCTTGCTCACTGCACCATCAGGATTCAAGCAAGCCGGGCCGAAGACGGCTGAAATGTCAGAAACTGGTCCCCGGAAGCTTGTTTCCTTCCCAGTATAAGAATTGGCTTGGTAGTTTGGTCTGCCCTGTTCCCATGATGCACTGGGCCAGGGACAGACTAATTTGCATGTAGCCAGGTTCTGAGCTGGGATGGTGCAGTGAGCTAAAAAACGGTGATGGATCAAGCCCTGATCTTTGGACTGGGTAGGAGTGTTCTGCTTAATTCAGATACTCTGTCCATCACCACCCCCTTTTCTGAATCGTTTTGTCCACCATAAGCTTGGAAGGGTATACTCAGATGTGAGTCCCTTGCTCACTGCACCATCAGGATTCAAGCAAGCCGGGCCGAAGACGGCTGAAATGCCAGAAACTGGTCCCCGGAAGCTTGTTTCCTTCCCAGTATAAGAATTGGCTTGGTAGTTTGGTCTGCCCTGTTCCCATAATGCACTGGCCAGGGACAGACTAATTTGCATGTAGCCAGGTTCTGAGCTGGGATGGTGCAGTGAGCTAAAAAACGTTGATGGATCAAGCCCTGATCTTTGGACTGGGTAGGAGTGTTCTGCTTAATTCAGATACTCTGTCCATCACCACCCCCTTTTCTGAATCGTTTTGTCCACCATAAGCGTGGAAGGGTATACTCAGATGTGAGTCCCTTGCTCACTGCACCATCAGGATTCAAGCAAGCCGGGCCGAAGACGGCTGAAATGCCAGAAACAGGTCCCCGGAAGCTTGTTTCCTTCCCAGTATAAGAATTGGCTTGGTAGTTTGGTCTGCCCTGTTCCCATTATGCACTGGGCCAGGGACAGACTAACTTGCATGTAGCCAGGTTCTGAGCTGGGATGGTGCAGTGAGCTAAAAAACGGTGATGGATCAAGCCCTGATCTTTGGACTGGGTAGGAGTGTTCTGCTTAATTCAGATACTCTGTCCATCACCACCCCCTTTTCTGAATCGTTTTGTCCACCATAAGCGTGGAAGGGTATACTCAGATGTGAGTCCCTTGCTCACTGCACCATCAGGATTCAAGCAAGCCGGGCCGAAGACGGCTGAAATGTCAGAAACTGGTCCCCGGAAGCTTGTTTCCTTCCCAGTATACGAATTGGCTTGGTAGTTTGGTCTGCCCTGTTCCCATGATGCACTGGGCCAGGGACAGACTAATTTGCATGTAGCCAGGTTCTGAGCTGGGATGGTGCAGTGAGCTAAAAAACGGTGATGGATCAAGCCCTGATCTTTGGACTGGGTAGGAGTGTTCTGCTTAATTCAGATACTCTGTCCATCACCACCCCCTTTTCTGAATTGTTTTGTCCACCATAAGCGTGGAAGGGTATACTCAGATGTGAGTCCCTTGCTCACTGCACCATCAGGATTCAAGCAAGCCGGCCGAAGACGGCTGAAATGCCAGAAACCGGTCCCCGGAAGCTTGTTTCCTTCCCAGTATAAGAATTGGCTTGGTAGTTTGGTCTGCCCTGTTCCCATGATGCACTGGGCCAGGGACAGACTAATATGAATGTAGCCAGGTTCTTAGCTGGGATGGTGCAGTGAGCTAAAAAACGGTGTTGGATCAAGCCCTGATCTTTGGACTTGGTAGGAGTGTTCTGCTTAATTCAGTTACTCTGTCCATCACCACCCCCTTTTCTGAATCGTTTTGTCCACCATAAGCGTGGAAGGGTATACTCAGATGTGAGTCCCTTGCTCACTGCACCATCAGGATTCAAGCAAGCCGGACCGAAGACGGCTGAAATGCCAGAAACCGGTCCCCGGAAGCTTGTTTCCTTCCCAGTATAAGAATTGGCTTGGTAGTTTGGTCTGCCTTGTTCCCATGATGCACTGGGCCAGGGACAGACTCATTTGCATGTAGCCAGGTTCTGAGCTGGGATGGTGCAGTGAGCTAAAAAACGGTGATGGATCAAGCCCTGATCTATGGACTGAGTAGGAGTGTTCTGCTTAATTCAGATACTCTGTCCATCACCACTCCCTTTTCTGAATCGTTTTGACCACCATAAGCGTGGAAGGGTATACTCAGATGTGAGTCCCTTGCTCACTGCACCATCAAGATTCAAGCAAGCCGGGCCGAAGATGGCTGAAATGCCAGAAACCGGTCCCCGGAAGCTTGTTTCCTTCCCAGTATAAGAATTGGCTTGGTAGTTTGGTCTGCCCTGTTCCCGTGATGCACTGGGCCAGGGACAGATTAATTTGCATGTAGCCAGGTTCTGAGCTGGGATGGTGCAGTGAGCTAAAAAACGGTGATGGATCACGCCCTGATCTTTGGACTGGGTAGGAGTGTTCTGCTTAAATCAGATACTCTGTCCATCACCACCCCCTTTTCTGAATCGTTTTGTCCACCATAAGCGTGGAAGGGTATACTCAGATGTGAGTCCCTTGCTCACTGCACCATCAGGATTCAAGCAAGCCGGGCCGAAGATGGCTGAAATGCCAGAAACCGGTCCCCGGAAGCTTGTTTCCTTCCCAGTATAAGAATTGGCTTGGTAGTTTGGTCTGCCCTGTTCCCGTGATGCACTGTGCCAGGGACAGACTAATTTGCATGTAGCCAGGTTCTGAGCTGGGATGGTGCAGTGATCTAAAACCAATGATGGATCAAGCCCTGATCTTTGGACTGGGTAGGAGTGTTCTGCTTAATTCAGATACTCTGTCCATCACCACCCCCTTTTCCTAATCGTTTTGTCCACCATAAGCGTGGAAGGGTATACTAAGATGTGAGTCCCTTGCTCACTGCACCATCAGGATTCAAGCAAGCCGGGCCGAAGACGGCTGAAATGCCAGAAACCGGTCCCCGGAAGCTTGTTTCCTTCCCAGTATAAGAATTGGCTTGGTAGTTTGGTCTGCCCTGTTCCCATGATGCACTGGGCCAGGGACAGACTAATTTGCATGTAGCCAGGTTATGAGCTGGGATGGTGCAGTGAGCTAAAAAACGGTGATGGATCAAGCCCTGATCTTTGGACTGGGTAGGAGTGTTCTGCTTAATTCAGATACTCTGTCCATCACCACCCCCTTTTCTGAATCGTTTTGTCCACCATAAGCGTGGAAGGGTATACTCAGATGTGAGTCCCTTGCTCACTGCACCATCAGGATTCAAGCAAGCCGGGCCGAAGACGGCTGAAATGTCAGAAACTGGTCCCTGGAAGCTTGTTTCCTTCCCAGTATAAGAATTGGCTTGGTAGTTTGGTCTGCCCTGTTCCCATGATGCACTGGGCCAGGGACAGACTAATTTGCATGTAGCCAGGTTCTGAGCTGGGATGGTGCAGTGAGCTAAAAAACGGTGATGGATCAAGCCCTGATCTTTGGACTGGGTAGGAGTGTTCTGCTTAATTCAGATACTCTGTCCATCACCACCCCCTTTTCTGAATCGTTTTGTCCACCATAAGCTTGGAAGGGTATACTCAGATGTGAGTCCCTTGCTCACTGCACCATCAGGATTCAAGCAAGCCGGGCCGAAGACGGCTGAAATGCCAGAAACTGGTCCCCGGAAGCTTGTTTCCTTCCCAGTATAAGAATTGGCTTGGTAGTTTGGTCTGCCCTGTTCCCATAATGCACTGGCCAGGGACAGACTAATTTGCATGTAGCCAGATTCTGAGCTGTGATGGTGCAGTGAGCTAAAAAACGGTGATGGATCAAGCCCTGATCTTTGGACTGGGTAGGAGTGTTCTGCCTAATTCAGATACTCTGTCCATCGCCACCCCCTTTTCTGAATCGTTTTGTCCACCATAAGCGTGGAAGGGTATACTCAGATGTGAGTCCCTTGCTCACTGCACCATCAGGATTCAAGCAAGCCGGGCCGAAGACGGCTGAAATGCCAGAAACAGGTCCCCGGAAGCTTGTTTCCTTCCCAGTATAAGAATTGGCATGGTAGTTTGGTCTGCCCTGTTCCCATTATGCACTGGGCCAGGGACAGACTAACTTGCATGTAGCCAGATTCTGAGCAGGGATGGTGCAGTGAGCTAAAAAACGGTGATGGATCAAACCCTGATCTTTGGACTGGGTAGGAGTGTTCTGCTTAATTCAGATACTCTGTCCATCACCACCCCCTTTTCTGAATCGTTTTGTCCACCATAAGCGTGGAAGGGTATACTCAGATGTGAGTCCCTCGCTCACTGCACCATCAGGATTCAAGCAATCCGGGCCGAAGACGGCTGAAATGCCAGAAACCGGTCCCCGGAAGCTTGTTTCCTTCCCAGTATACGAATTGGCTTGGTAGTTTGGTCTGCCCTGTTCCCATGATGCACTGTGCCAGGGACAGACTAATTTGCATGTAGCCAGGTTCTGAGCTAGGATGGTGCAGTGAGCTAAAAAACGGTGATGGATCAAGCCCTGATCTTTGGACTGGGTAGGAGTGTTCTGCTTAATTCAGATACTCTGTCCATCACCACCCCCTTTTCTGAATTGTTTTGTCCACCATAAGCGTGGAAGAGTATACTCAGATGTGAGTCCCTTGCTCACTGCACCATCAGGATTCAAGCAAGCCGGCCGAAGACGGCTGAAATGCCAGAAACCGGTCCCCGGAAGCTTATTTCCTTCCCAGTATAAGAATTGGCTTGGTAGTTTGGTCTGCCGATGTTCCCATGATGCACTTGGCCAGGGACCGACTCATTTGCATGTAGCCAGGTTCTGAGCTGGGATGGTGCAGTGAGCTAAAAAACGCTGATGGATCAAGCCCTGATCTTTGGACTGGGTAGGAGTGTTCTGCTTAATTCAGATACTCTGTCCATCACCACTCCCTTTTCTGAAACGTTTTGACCACCATAAGCGTGGAAGGGTATACTCAGATGTGAGTCCTTTGCTCACTGCACCATCAAGATTCAAGCAAGCCGGGCCGAAGACGGCTGAAATGCCAGAAACCGGTCCCCGGAAGCTTGTTTCCTTCCCAGTATAAGAATTGGCTTGGTAGTTTGGTCTGCCCTGTTCCCGTGATGCACTGGGCCAGGGACAGATTAATTTGCATGTAGCCAGGTTCTGAGCTGGGATGGTGCAGTGAGCTAAAAAACGGTGATGGATCACGCCCTGATCTTTGGACTGGGTAGGAGTGTTCTGCTTAATTCAGATACTCTGTCCATCGCCACCCCCTTTTCTGAATCGTTTTGTCCACCATAAGCGTGGAAGGGTATACTCAGGTGTGAGTCCCTTGCTCACTGCACCATCAGGATTCAAGCAAGCCGGGCCGAAGACGGCTGAAATGCCAGAAACCGGTCCCCGGAAGCTTGTTTCCTTCCCAGTATAAGAATTGGCTTGGTAGTTTGGTCTGCCCTGTTCCCACGATGCACTGGGCCAGGGACAGACTAATTTGCATGTAGCCAGGTTCTGAGCTGGGATAGTGCAGTGAGCTAAAAAACGGTGTTGGATAAAGCCCTGATCTTTGGACTGGGTAGGAGTGTTCTGCTTAATTCAGATACTCTGTCCATCACCACCCCCTTTTCTGAATTGTTTTGTCCACCATAAGCGTGGAAGGGTATACTCAGATGTGAGTCCCTTGCTCACTGCACCATCAGGATTCAAGCAAGCCGGCCGAAGACGGCTGAAATGCCAGAAACCGGTCCCCGGAAGCTTGTTTCCTTCCCAGTATAAGAATTGGCTTGGTAGTTTGGTCTGCCCTGTTCCCATGATGCACTGGGCCAGGGACAGACTAATATGCATGTAGCCAGGTTGTTAGCTGGGATGGTACAGTGAGCTAAAAAACGGTGTTGGATCAAGCCCTGATCTTTGGACTGGGTAGGAGTGTTCTGCTTAATTCAGTTACTCTGTCCATCACCACCCCCTTTTCTGAATCGTTTTGTCCACCATAAGCGTGGAAGGGTATACTCAGATGTGAGTCCCTTGCTCACTGCACCATCAGGATGCAAGCAAGCCGGACCGAAGACGGCTGAAATGCCAGAAACCGGTCCCCGGAAGCATGTTTCCATCCCAGTATAAGAATTGGCTTGGTAGTTTGGTCTGCCTTGTTCCCATGATGCACAGGGCCAGGGACAGACTCATTTGCATGTAGCCAGGTTCTGAGCTGGGATGGTGCAGTGAGCTAAAAAACGGTGATGGATCAAGCCCTGATTTTTGGACTGGGTAGGAGTGTTCTGCTTAATTCAGATACTCTGTCCATCACCACTCCCTTTTCTGAATCGTTTTGACCACCATAAGCGTGGAAGGGTATACTCAGATGTGAGTCCCTTGCTCACTGCACCATCAGGATTCAAGAAAGCCGGGCCGAAGATGGCTGAAATGCCAGAAACCGGTCCCCGGAAGCTTGTTTCCTTCCCAGTATAAGAATTGGCTTGGTAGTTTGGTCTGCCCTGTTCCCATGATGCACTGGGCCAGGGACAGACTAATTTGCATGTAGCCAGGTTCTGAGCTGGGATGGTGCAGTGAGCTAAAAAACGGTGATGGATCAAGCCCTGATCTATGGACTGAGTAGGAGTGTTCTGCTTAATTCAGATACTCTGTCCATCACCACTCCCTTTTCTGAATCGTTTTGACCACCATAAGCGTGGAAGGGTATACTCAGATGTGAGTCCCTTGCTCACTGCACCATCAAGATTCAAGCAAGCAGGGCCGAAGATGGCTGAAATGCCAGAAACCGGTCCCCGGAAGCTTGTTTCCTTCCCAGTATAAGAATTGGCTTGGTAGTTTGGTCTGCCCTGTTCCCGTGATGCACTGGGCCAGGGACAGATTAATTTGCATGTAGCCAGGTTCTGAGCTGGGATGGTGCAGTGAGCTAAAAAACGGTGATGGATCACCCCCTGATCTTTGGACTGGGTAGGAGTGTTCTGCTTAAATCAGATACTCTGTCCATCACCACCTCCTTTTCTGAATCGTTTTGTCCACCATAAGCGTGGAAGGGTATACTCAGATGTGAGTCCCTTGCTCACTGCACCATCAGGATTCAAGCAAGCCGGGCAGAAGATGGCTGAAATGCCAGAAACCGGTCCCCGGAAGCTTGTTTCCTTCCCAGTATAAGAATTGGCTTGTTAGTTTGGTCTGCCCTGTTCCCGTGATGCACTGTGCCAGGGACAGACTAATTTGCATGTAGCCAGGTTCTGAGCTGGGATGGTGCAGTGAGCTAAAAAAGTTGATGGATCAAGCCCTGAGCTTTGGACTGGGTAGGAGTGTTCTGCTTAATTCAGATACTCTGTCCATCACCACCCCCTTTTCCTAATCGTTTTGTCCACCATAAGCGTGGAAGGGTATACTCAGATGTGAGTCCCTTGCTCACTGCACCATCAGGATTCAAGCAAGCCGGGCCGAAGACGGCTGAAATGCCAGAAACCGGTCCCCGGAAGCTTGTTTCCTTCCCAGTATAAGAATTTGCTTGGTAGTTTGGTCTGCCCTGTTCCCATGATGCACTGGGCCAGGGACAGACTAATTTGCATGTAGCCAAGTTCTGAGCTGGGATGGTGCAGTGAGCTAAAAAACGGTGATGGATCAAGCCCTGATCTTTGGACTGGGTAGGAGTGTTCTGCTTAATTCAGATACTCTGTCCATCACCACCCCCTTTTCTGAATCGTTTTGTCCACCATAAGCGTGGAAGGGTATACTCAGATGTGAGTCCCTTGCTCACTGCACCATCAGGATTCAAGCAAGCCGGGCCAAAGACGGCTGAAATGCCAGAAACTGGTCCCCGGAAGCTTGTTTCCTTCCCAGTATAAGAATTGGCTTGGTAGTTTGGTCTGCCCTGTTCCCATGATGCACTGGGCCAGGGACAGACTAATTTGCATGTAGCCAGGTTCTGAGCTGGGATGGTGCAGTGAGCTAAAAAACGGTGATGGATCAAGCCCTGATCTTTGGACTGGGTAGGAGTGTTCTGCTTAATTCAGATACTCTGTCCATCGCCACCCCCTTTTCTGAATCGTTTTGTCCACCATAAGCTTGGAAGGGTATACTCAGATGTGAGTCCCTTGCTCACTGCACCATCAGGATTCAAGTAAGCCGGGCCGAAGACGGCTGAAATGCCAGAAACTGGTCCCCGGAAGCTTGTTTCCTTCCCAGTATAAGAATTGGCTTGGTAGTTTGGTCTGCCCTGTTCCCATAATGCACTGGCCAGGGACAGACTAATTTGCATGTAGCCAGATTCTGAGCTGTGATGGTGCAGTGAGCTAAAAAACGGTGATGGATCAAGCCCTGATCTTTGGACTGGGTAGGAGTGTTCTGCTTAATTCAGATACTCTGTCCATCGCCACCCCCTTTTCTGAATCGTTTTGTCCACCATAAGCGTGGAAGGGTATACTCAGATGTGAGTCCCTTGCTCACTGCACCATCAGGATTCAAGCAAGCCGGGCCGAAGACGGCTGAAATGCCAGAAACAGGTCCCCGGAAGCTTGTTTCCTTCCCAGTATAAGAATTGGCTTGGTAGTTTGGTCTGCCCTGTTCCCATTATGCACTGGGCCAGGGACAGACTAACTTGCATGTAGCCAGGTTCTGAGCTGGGATGGTGCAGTGAGCTAAAAAACGGTGATGGATCAAGCCCTGATCTTTGGACTGGGTAGGAGTGTTCTGCTTAATTCAGATACTCTGTCCATCACCACCCCCTTTTCTGAATCGTTTTGTCCACCATAAGCGTGGAAGGGTAAACTCAGATGTGAGTCCCTTGCTCACTGCACCATCAGGATTCAAGCAAGCCGGGCCGAAGACGGCTGAAATGCCAGAAACTGGTCCCCGGAAGCTTGTTTCCTTCCCAGTATAAGAATTGGCTTGGTAGTTTGGTCTGCCCTGTTCCCATGATGCACTGGCCAGGGACAGACTAATTTGCATGTAGCCAGATTCTGAGCTGGGATGGTGCAGTGAGCTAAAAAACGGTGATGGATCAAGCCCTGATCTTTGGACTGGGTAGGAGTGTTCTGCTTAATTCAGATACTCTGTCCATCACCACTCCCTTTTCTGAAACGTTTTGACCACCATAAGCGTGGAAGGGTATACTCAGATGTGAGTCCCTTGCTCACTGCACCATCAAGATTCAAGCAAGCTGGGCCGAAGATGGCTGAAATGCCAGAAACCGGTCCCCGGAAGCTTGTTTCCTTCCCAGTATAAGAATTGGCTTGGTAGTTTGGTCTGCCCTGTTCCCGTGATGCACTGGGCCAGGGACAGATTAATTTGCATGTAGCCAGGTTCTGAGCTGGGATGGTGCAGTGAGCTAAAAAACGGTGATGGATCATGCCCTGATCTTTGGACTGGGTAGGAGTGTTCTGCTTAATTCAGATACTCTGTCCATCGCCACCCCCTTTTCTGAATCGTTTTGTCCACCATAAGCGTGGAAGGGTATACTCAGATGTGAGTCCCTTGCTCACTGCACCATCAGGATTCAAGCAAGCCGGGCCGAAGACGGCTGAAATGCCAGAAACCGGTCCCCGGAAGCTTGTTTCCTTCCCAGTATAAGAATTGGCTTGGTAGTTTGGTCTGCCCTGTTCCCACGATGCACTGGGCCAGGGACAGACTAATTTGCATGTAGCCAGGTTCTGAGCTGGGATGGTGCAGTGAGCTAAAAAACGGTGATGGATAAAGCCCTGATCTTTGGACTGGGTAGGAGTGTTCTACTTAATTCAGATACTCTGTCCATCACCACCCCCTTTTCTGAATCGTTTTGTCCACCATAAGCGTGGAAGGGTATACTCAGATGTGAGTCCCTTGCTCACTGCACCATCAGGATTCAAGCAATCCGGGCCGAAGACGGCTGAAATGCCGGAAACCGGTCCCCGGAAACTTGTTTCCTTCCCAGTATACGAATTGGCTTGGTAGTTTGGTCTGCCCTGTTCCCATGATGCACTGGGCCAGGGACAGACTAATTTGCATGTAGCCAGGTTCTGAGCTGGGATGGTGCAGTGAGCTAAAAAACGGTGATGGATCAAGCCCTGATCTTTGGACTGGGTAGGAGTGTTCTGCTTAATTCAGATACTCTGTCCATCACCACCCCCTTTTCTGAATCGTTTTGTCCACCATAAGCGTGGAAGGGTATACTCAGATGTGAGTCCCTTGCTCACTGCACCATCAGGATTCAAGCAAGCCGGGCCAAAGACGGCTGAAATGCCAGAAACTGGTCCCCGGAAGCTTGTTTCCTTCCCAGTATAAGAATTGGCTTGGTAGTTTGGTCTGCCCTGTTCCCATGATGCACTGGGCCAGGGACAGACTAATTTGCATGTAGCCAGGTTCTGAGCTGGGATGGTGCAGTGAGCTAAAAAACGGTGATGGATCAAGCCCTGATCTTTGGACTGGGTAGGAGTGTTCTGCTTAATTCAGATACTCTGTCCATCGCCACCCCCTTTTCTGAATCGTTTTGTCCACCATAAGCTTGGAAGGGTATACTCAGATGTGAGTCCCTTGCTCACTGCACCATCAGGATTCAAGTAAGCCGGGCCGAAGACGGCTGAAATGCCAGAAACTGGTCCCCGGAAGCTTGTTTCCTTCCCAGTATAAGAATTGGCTTGGTAGTTTGGTCTGCCCTGTTCCCATAATGCACTGGCCAGGGACAGACTAATTTGCATGTAGCCAGATTCTGAGCTGTGATGGTGCAGTGAGCTAAAAAACGGTGATGGATCAAGCCCTGATCTTTGGACTGGGTAGGAGTGTTCTGCCTAATTCAGATACTCTGTCCATCGCCACCCCCTTTTCTGAATCGTTTTGTCCACCATAAGCGTGGAAGGGTAAACTCAGATGTGAGTCCCTTGCTCACTGCACCATCAGGATTCAAGCAAGCCGGGCCGAAGACGGCTGAAATGCCAGAAACTGGTCCCCGGAAGCTTGTTTCCTTCCCAGTATAAGAATTGGCTTGGTAGTTTGGTCTGCCCTGTTCCCATGATGCACTGGCCAGGGACAGACTAATTTGCATGTAGCCAGATTCTGAGCTGGGATGGTGCAGTGAGCTAAAAAACGGTGATGGATCAAGCCCTGATCTTTGGACTGGGTAGGAGTGTTCTGCTTAATTCAGATACTCTGTCCATCACCACTCCCTTTTCTGAAACGTTTTGACCACCATAAGCGTGGAAGGGTATACTCAGATGTGAGTCCCTTGCTCACTGCACCATCAAGATTCAAGCAAGCTGGGCCGAAGATGGCTGAAATGCCAGAAACCGGTCCCCGGAAGCTTGTTTCCTTCCCAGTATAAGAATTGGCTTGGTAGTTTGGTCTGCCCTGTTCCCGTGATGCACTGGGCCAGGGACAGATTAATTTGCATGTAGCCAGGTTCTGAGCTGGGATGGTGCAGTGAGCTAAAAAACGGTGATGGATCATGCCCTGATCTTTGGACTGGGTAGGAGTGTTCTGCTTAATTCAGATACTCTGTCCATCGCCACCCCCTTTTCTGAATCGTTTTGTCCACCATAAGCGTGGAAGGGTATACTCAGATGTGAGTCCCTTGCTCACTGCACCATCAGGATTCAAGCAAGCCGGGCCGAAGACGGCTGAAATGCCAGAAACCGGTCCCCGGAAGCTTGTTTCCTTCCCAGTATAAGAATTGGCTTGGTAGTTTGGTCTGCCCTGTTCCCACGATGCACTGGGCCAGGGACAGACTAATTTGCATGTAGCCAGGTTCTGAGCTGGGATGGTGCAGTGAGCTAAAAAACGGTGATGGATAAAGCCCTGATCTTTGGACTGGGTAGGAGTGTTCTACTTAATTCAGATACTCTGTCCATCACCACCCCCTTTTCTGAATCGTTTTGTCCACCATAAGCGTGGAAGGGTATACTCAGATGTGAGTCCCTTGCTCACTGCACCATCAGGATTCAAGCAATCCGGGCCGAAGACGGCTGAAATGCCGGAAACCGGTCCCCGGAAACTTGTTTCCTTCCCAGTATACGAATTGGCTTGGTAGTTTGGTCTGCCCTGTTCCCATGATGCACTGGGCCAGGGACAGACTAATTTGCATGTAGCCAGGTTCTGAGCTGGGATGGTGCAGTGAGCTAAAAAACGGTGATGGATCAAGCCCTGATCTTTGGACTGGGTAGGAGTGTTCTGCTTAATTCAGATACTCTGTCCATCACCACCCCCTTTTCTGAATCGTTTTGTCCACCATAAGCGTGGAAGGGTATACTCAGATGTGAGTCCCTTGCTCACTGCACCATCAGGATTCAAGCAAGCCGGGCCAAAGACGGCTGAAATGCCAGAAACTGGTCCCCGGAAGCTTGTTTCCTTCCCAGTATAAGAATTGGCTTGGTAGTTTGGTCTGCCCTGTTCCCATGATGCACTGGGCCAGGGACAGACTAATTTGCATGTAGCCAGGTTCTGAGCTGGGATGGTGCAGTGAGCTAAAAAACGGTGATGGATCAAGCCCTGATCTTTGGACTGGGTAGGAGTGTTCTGCTTAATTCAGATACTCTGTCCATCGCCACCCCCTTTTCTGAATCGTTTTGTCCACCATAAGCTTGGAAGGGTATACTCAGATGTGAGTCCCTTGCTCACTGCACCATCAGGATTCAAGTAAGCCGGGCCGAAGACGGCTGAAATGCCAGAAACTGGTCCCCGGAAGCTTGTTTCCTTCCCAGTATAAGAATTGGCTTGGTAGTTTGGTCTGCCCTGTTCCCATAATGCACTGGCCAGGGACAGACTAATTTGCATGTAGCCAGATTCTGAGCTGTGATGGTGCAGTGAGCTAAAAAACGGTGATGGATCAAGCCCTGATCTTTGGACTGGGTAGGAGTGTTCTGCCTAATTCAGATACTCTGTCCATCGCCACCCCCTTTTCTGAATCGTTTTGTCCACCATAAGCGTGGAAGGGTATACTCAGATGTGAGTCCCTTGCTCACTGCACCATCAGGATTCAAGCAAGCCGGGCCGAAGACGGCTGAAATGCCAGAAACAGGTCCCCGGAAGCTTGTTTCCTTCCCAGTATAAGAATTGGCATGGTAGTTTGGTCTGCCCTGTTCCCATTATGCACTGGGCCAGGGACAGACTAACTTGCATGTAGCCAGATTCTGAGCAGGGATGGTGCAGTGAGCTAAAAAACGGTGATGGATCAAACCCTGATCTTTGGACTGGGTAGGAGTGTTCTGCTTAATTCAGATACTCTGTCCATCACCACCCCCTTTTCTGAATCGTTTTGTCCACCATAAGCGTGGAAGGGTATACTCAGATGTGAGTCCCTCGCTCACTGCACCATCAGGATTCAAGCAATCCGGGCCGAAGACGGCTGAAATGCCAGAAACCGGTCCCCGGAAGCTTGTTTCCTTCCTAGTATACGAATTGGCTTGGTAGTTTGGTCTGCCCTGTTCCCATGATGCACTGTGCCAGGGACAGACTAATTTGCATGTAGCCAGGTTCTGAGCTAGGATGGTGCAGTGAGCTAAAAAACGGTGATGGATCAAGCCCTGATCTTTGGACTGGGTAGGAGTGTTCTGCTTAATTCAGATACTCTGTCCATCACCACCCCCTTTTCTGAATTGTTTTGTCCACCATAAGCGTGGAAGGGTATACTCAGATGTGAGTCCCTTGCTCACTGCACCATCAGGATTCAAGCAAGCCGGCCGAAGACGGCTGAAATGCCAGAAACTGGTCCCCGGAAGCTTGTTTCCTTCCCAGTATAAGAATTGGCTTGGTAGTTTGGTCTGCCGATGTTCCCATGATGCACTTGGCCAGGGACAGACTCATTTGCATGTAGCCAGGTTCTGAGCTGGGATGGTGCAGTGAGCTAAAAAACGCTGATGGATCAAGCCCTGATCTTTGGACTGGGTAGGAGTGTTCTGCTTAATTCAGATACTCTGTCCATCACCACTCCCTTTTCTGAAACGTTTTGACCACCATAAGCGTGGAAGGGTATACTCAGATGTGAGTCCTTTGCTCACTGCACCATCAAGATTCAAGCAAGCCGGGCCGAAGACGGCTGAAATGCCAGAAACCGGTCCCCGGAAGCTTGTTTCCTTCCCAGTATAAGAATTGGCTTGGTAGTTTGGTCTGCCCTGTTCCCGTGATGCACTGGGCCAGGGACAGATTAATTTGCATGTAGCCAGGTTCTGAGCTGGGATGGTGCAGTGAGCTAAAAAACGGTGATGGATCACGCCCTGATCTTTGGACTGGGTAGGAGTGTTCTGCTTAATTCAGATACTCTGTCCATCGCCACCCCCTTTTCTGAATCGTTTTGTCCACCATAAGCGTGGAAGGGTATACTCAGGTGTGAGTCCCTTGCTCACTGCACCATCAGGATTCAAGCAAGCCGGGCCGAAGACGGCTGAAATGCCAGAAACCGGTCCCCGGAAGCTTGTTTCCTTCCCAGTATAAGAATTGGCTTGGTAGTTTGGTCTGCCCTGTTCCCACGATGCACTGGGCCAGGGACAGACTAATTTGCATGTAGCCAGGTTCTGAGCTGGGATAGTGCAGTGAGCTAAAAAACGGTGTTGGATAAAGCCCTGATCTTTGGACTGGGTAGGAGTGTTCTGCTTAATTCAGATACTCTGTCCATCACCACCCCCTTTTCTGAATTGTTTTGTCCACCATAAGCGTGGAAGGGTATACTCAGATGTGAGTCCCTTGCTCACTGCACCATCAGGATTCAAGCAAGCCGGCCGAAGACGGCTGAAATGCCAGAAACCGGTCCCCGGAAGCTTGTTTCC
The DNA here is from genome assembly GCF_964263255.1 of Lissotriton vulgaris. Taxonomy (NCBI): domain Eukaryota; kingdom Metazoa; phylum Chordata; class Amphibia; order Caudata; family Salamandridae; genus Lissotriton; species Lissotriton vulgaris. The sequence continues at coordinate 60,897 of NW_028244720.1, forward strand.
TTCCCAGTATAAGAATTGGCTTGGTAGTTTGGTCTGCCCTGTTCCCATGATGCACTGGGCCAGGGACAGACTAATATGCATGTAGCCAGGTTGTTAGCTGGGATGGTACAGTGAGCTAAAAAACGGTGTTGGATCAAGCCCTGATCTTTGGACTGGGTAGGAGTGTTCTGCTTAATTCAGTTACTCTGTCCATCACCACCCCCTTTTCTGAATCGTTTTGTCCACCATAAGCGTGGAAGGGTATACTCAGATGTGAGTCCCTTGCTCACTGCACCATCAGGATGCAAGCAAGCCGGACCGAAGACGGCTGAAATGCCAGAAACCGGTCCCCGGAAGCATGTTTCCATCCCAGTATAAGAATTGGCTTGGTAGTTTGGTCTGCCTTGTTCCCATGATGCACAGGGCCAGGGACAGACTCATTTGCATGTAGCCAGGTTCTGAGCTGGGATGGTGCAGTGAGCTAAAAAACGGTGATGGATCAAGCCCTGATTTTTGGACTGGGTAGGAGTGTTCTGCTTAATTCAGATACTCTGTCCATCACCACTCCCTTTTCTGAATCGTTTTGACCACCATAAGCGTGGAAGGGTATACTCAGATGTGAGTCCCTTGCTCACTGCACCATCAGGATTCAAGAAAGCCGGGCCGAAGATGGCTGAAATGCCAGAAACCGGTCCCCGGAAGCTTGTTTCCTTCCCAGTATAAGAATTGGCTTGGTAGTTTGGTCTGCCCTGTTCCCATGATGCACTGGGCCAGGGACAGACTAATTTGCATGTAGCCAGGTTCTGAGCTGGGATGGTGCAGTGAGCTAAAAAACGGTGATGGATCAAGCCCTGATCTATGGACTGAGTAGGAGTGTTCTGCTTAATTCAGATACTCTGTCCATCACCACTCCCTTTTCTGAATCGTTTTGACCACCATAAGCGTGGAAGGGTATACTCAGATGTGAGTCCCTTGCTCACTGCACCATCAAGATTCAAGCAAGCAGGGCCGAAGATGGCTGAAATGCCAGAAACCGGTCCCCGGAAGCTTGTTTCCTTCCCAGTATAAGAATTGGCTTGGTAGTTTGGTCTGCCCTGTTCCCGTGATGCACTGGGCCAGGGACAGATTAATTTGCATGTAGCCAGGTTCTGAGCTGGGATGGTGCAGTGAGCTAAAAAACGGTGATGGATCACCCCCTGATCTTTGGACTGGGTAGGAGTGTTCTGCTTAAATCAGATACTCTGTCCATCACCACCTCCTTTTCTGAATCGTTTTGTCCACCATAAGCGTGGAAGGGTATACTCAGATGTGAGTCCCTTGCTCACTGCACCATCAGGATTCAAGCAAGCCGGGCAGAAGATGGCTGAAATGCCAGAAACCGGTCCCCGGAAGCTTGTTTCCTTCCCAGTATAAGAATTGGCTTGTTAGTTTGGTCTGCCCTGTTCCCGTGATGCACTGTGCCAGGGACAGACTAATTTGCATGTAGCCAGGTTCTGAGCTGGGATGGTGCAGTGAGCTAAAAAAGTTGATGGATCAAGCCCTGAGCTTTGGACTGGGTAGGAGTGTTCTGCTTAATTCAGATACTCTGTCCATCACCACCCCCTTTTCCTAATCGTTTTGTCCACCATAAGCGTGGAAGGGTATACTCAGATGTGAGTCCCTTGCTCACTGCACCATCAGGATTCAAGCAAGCCGGGCCGAAGACGGCTGAAATGCCAGAAACCGGTCCCCGGAAGCTTGTTTCCTTCCCAGTATAAGAATTTGCTTGGTAGTTTGGTCTGCCCTGTTCCCATGATGCACTGGGCCAGGGACAGACTAATTTGCATGTAGCCAAGTTCTGAGCTGGGATGGTGCAGTGAGCTAAAAAACGGTGATGGATCAAGCCCTGATCTTTGGACTGGGTAGGAGTGTTCTGCTTAATTCAGATACTCTGTCCATCACCACCCCCTTTTCTGAATCGTTTTGTCCACCATAAGCGTGGAAGGGTATACTCAGATGTGAGTCCCTTGCTCACTGCACCATCAGGATTCAAGCAAGCCGGGCCAAAGACGGCTGAAATGCCAGAAACTGGTCCCCGGAAGCTTGTTTCCTTCCCAGTATAAGAATTGGCTTGGTAGTTTGGTCTGCCCTGTTCCCATGATGCACTGGGCCAGGGACAGACTAATTTGCATGTAGCCAGGTTCTGAGCTGGGATGGTGCAGTGAGCTAAAAAACGGTGATGGATCAAGCCCTGATCTTTGGACTGGGTAGGAGTGTTCTGCTTAATTCAGATACTCTGTCCATCGCCACCCCCTTTTCTGAATCGTTTTGTCCACCATAAGCTTGGAAGGGTATACTCAGATGTGAGTCCCTTGCTCACTGCACCATCAGGATTCAAGTAAGCCGGGCCGAAGACGGCTGAAATGCCAGAAACTGGTCCCCGGAAGCTTGTTTCCTTCCCAGTATAAGAATTGGCTTGGTAGTTTGGTCTGCCCTGTTCCCATAATGCACTGGCCAGGGACAGACTAATTTGCATGTAGCCAGATTCTGAGCTGTGATGGTGCAGTGAGCTAAAAAACGGTGATGGATCAAGCCCTGATCTTTGGACTGGGTAGGAGTGTTCTGCTTAATTCAGATACTCTGTCCATCGCCACCCCCTTTTCTGAATCGTTTTGTCCACCATAAGCGTGGAAGGGTATACTCAGATGTGAGTCCCTTGCTCACTGCACCATCAGGATTCAAGCAAGCCGGGCCGAAGACGGCTGAAATGCCAGAAACAGGTCCCCGGAAGCTTGTTTCCTTCCCAGTATAAGAATTGGCTTGGTAGTTTGGTCTGCCCTGTTCCCATTATGCACTGGGCCAGGGACAGACTAACTTGCATGTAGCCAGGTTCTGAGCTGGGATGGTGCAGTGAGCTAAAAAACGGTGATGGATCAAGCCCTGATCTTTGGACTGGGTAGGAGTGTTCTGCTTAATTCAGATACTCTGTCCATCACCACCCCCTTTTCTGAATCGTTTTGTCCACCATAAGCGTGGAAGGGTAAACTCAGATGTGAGTCCCTTGCTCACTGCACCATCAGGATTCAAGCAAGCCGGGCCGAAGACGGCTGAAATGCCAGAAACTGGTCCCCGGAAGCTTGTTTCCTTCCCAGTATAAGAATTGGCTTGGTAGTTTGGTCTGCCCTGTTCCCATGATGCACTGGCCAGGGACAGACTAATTTGCATGTAGCCAGATTCTGAGCTGGGATGGTGCAGTGAGCTAAAAAACGGTGATGGATCAAGCCCTGATCTTTGGACTGGGTAGGAGTGTTCTGCTTAATTCAGATACTCTGTCCATCACCACTCCCTTTTCTGAAACGTTTTGACCACCATAAGCGTGGAAGGGTATACTCAGATGTGAGTCCCTTGCTCACTGCACCATCAAGATTCAAGCAAGCTGGGCCGAAGATGGCTGAAATGCCAGAAACCGGTCCCCGGAAGCTTGTTTCCTTCCCAGTATAAGAATTGGCTTGGTAGTTTGGTCTGCCCTGTTCCCGTGATGCACTGGGCCAGGGACAGATTAATTTGCATGTAGCCAGGTTCTGAGCTGGGATGGTGCAGTGAGCTAAAAAACGGTGATGGATCATGCCCTGATCTTTGGACTGGGTAGGAGTGTTCTGCTTAATTCAGATACTCTGTCCATCGCCACCCCCTTTTCTGAATCGTTTTGTCCACCATAAGCGTGGAAGGGTATACTCAGATGTGAGTCCCTTGCTCACTGCACCATCAGGATTCAAGCAAGCCGGGCCGAAGACGGCTGAAATGCCAGAAACCGGTCCCCGGAAGCTTGTTTCCTTCCCAGTATAAGAATTGGCTTGGTAGTTTGGTCTGCCCTGTTCCCACGATGCACTGGGCCAGGGACAGACTAATTTGCATGTAGCCAGGTTCTGAGCTGGGATGGTGCAGTGAGCTAAAAAACGGTGATGGATAAAGCCCTGATCTTTGGACTGGGTAGGAGTGTTCTACTTAATTCAGATACTCTGTCCATCACCACCCCCTTTTCTGAATCGTTTTGTCCACCATAAGCGTGGAAGGGTATACTCAGATGTGAGTCCCTTGCTCACTGCACCATCAGGATTCAAGCAATCCGGGCCGAAGACGGCTGAAATGCCGGAAACCGGTCCCCGGAAACTTGTTTCCTTCCCAGTATACGAATTGGCTTGGTAGTTTGGTCTGCCCTGTTCCCATGATGCACTGGGCCAGGGACAGACTAATTTGCATGTAGCCAGGTTCTGAGCTGGGATGGTGCAGTGAGCTAAAAAACGGTGATGGATCAAGCCCTGATGTTTGGACTGGGTAGGAGTGTTCTGCTTAATTCAGATACTCTGTCCATCACCACCCCCTTTTCTGAATCGTTTTGTCCACCATAAGCGTGGAAGGGTATACTCAGATGTGAGTCCCTTGCTCACTGCACCATCAGGATTCAAGCAAGCCGGGCCAAAGACGGCTGAAATGCCAGAAACTGGTCCCCGGAAGCTTGTTTCCTTCCCAGTATAAGAATTGGCTTGGTAGTTTGGTCTGCCCTGTTCCCATGATGCACTGGGCCAGGGACAGACTAATTTGCATGTAGCCAGGTTCTGAGCTGGGATGGTGCAGTGAGCTAAAAAACGGTGATGGATCAAGCCCTGATCTTTGGACTGGGTAGGAGTGTTCTGCTTAATTCAGATACTCTGTCCATCGCCACCCCCTTTTCTGAATCGTTTTGTCCACCATAAGCTTGGAAGGGTATACTCAGATGTGAGTCCCTTGCTCACTGCACCATCAGGATTCAAGTAAGCCGGGCCGAAGACGGCTGAAATGCCAGAAACTGGTCCCCGGAAGCTTGTTTCCTTCCCAGTATAAGAATTGGCTTGGTAGTTTGGTCTGCCCTGTTCCCATAATGCACTGGCCAGGGACAGACTAATTTGCATGTAGCCAGATTCTGAGCTGTGATGGTGCAGTGAGCTAAAAAACGGTGATGGATCAAGCCCTGATCTTTGGACTGGGTAGGAGTGTTCTGCTTAATTCAGATACTCTGTCCATCGCCACCCCCTTTTCTGAATCGTTTTGTCCACCATAAGCGTGGAAGGGTATACTCAGATGTGAGTCCCTTGCTCACTGCACCATCAGGATTCAAGCAAGCCGGGCCGAAGACGGCTGAAATGCCAGAAACAGGTCCCCGGAAGCTTGTTTCCTTCCCAGTATAAGAATTGGCTTGGTAGTTTGGTCTGCCCTGTTCCCATTATGCACTGGGCCAGGGACAGACTAACTTGCATGTAGCCAGGTTCTGAGCTGGGATGGTGCAGTGAGCTAAAAAACGGTGATGGATCAAGCCCTGATCTTTGGACTGGGTAGGAGTGTTCTGCTTAATTCAGATACTCTGTCCATCACCACCCCCTTTTCTGAATCGTTTTGTCCACCATAAGCGTGGAAGGGTAAACTCAGATGTGAGTCCCTTGCTCACTGCACCATCAGGATTCAAGCAAGCCGGGCCGAAGACGGCTGAAATGCCAGAAACTGGTCCCCGGAAGCTTGTTTCCTTCCCAGTATAAGAATTGGCTTGGTAGTTTGGTCTGCCCTGTTCCCATGATGCACTGGCCAGGGACAGACTAATTTGCATGTAGCCAGATTCTGAGCTGGGATGGTGCAGTGAGCTAAAAAACGGTGATGGATCAAGCCCTGATCTTTGGACTGGGTAGGAGTGTTCTGCTTAATTCAGATACTCTGTCCATCACCACTCCCTTTTCTGAAACGTTTTGACCACCATAAGCGTGGAAGGGTATACTCAGATGTGAGTCCCTTGCTCACTGCACCATCAAGATTCAAGCAAGCTGGGCCGAAGATGGCTGAAATGCCAGAAACCGGTCCCCGGAAGCTTGTTTCCTTCCCAGTATAAGAATTGGCTTGGTAGTTTGGTCTGCCCTGTTCCCGTGATGCACTGGGCCAGGGACAGATTAATTTGCATGTAGCCAGGTTCTGAGCTGGGATGGTGCAGTGAGCTAAAAAACGGTGATGGATCATGCCCTGATCTTTGGACTGGGTAGGAGTGTTCTGCTTAATTCAGATACTCTGTCCATCGCCACCCCCTTTTCTGAATCGTTTTGTCCACCATAAGCGTGGAAGGGTATACTCAGATGTGAGTCCCTTGCTCACTGCACCATCAGGATTCAAGCAAGCCGGGCCGAAGACGGCTGAAATGCCAGAAACCGGTCCCCGGAAGCTTGTTTCCTTCCCAGTATAAGAATTGGCTTGGTAGTTTGGTCTGCCCTGTTCCCACGATGCACTGGGCCAGGGACAGACTAATTTGCATGTAGCCAGGTTCTGAGCTGGGATGGTGCAGTGAGCTAAAAAACGGTGATGGATAAAGCCCTGATCTTTGGACTGGGTAGGAGTGTTCTACTTAATTCAGATACTCTGTCCATCACCACCCCCTTTTCTGAATCGTTTTGTCCACCATAAGCGTGGAAGGGTATACTCAGATGTGAGTCCCTTGCTCACTGCACCATCAGGATTCAAGCAATCCGGGCCGAAGACGGCTGAAATGCCGGAAACCGGTCCCCGGAAACTTGTTTCCTTCCCAGTATACGAATTGGCTTGGTAGTTTGGTCTGCCCTGTTCCCATGATGCACTGGGCCAGGGACAGACTAATTTGCATGTAGCCAGGTTCTGAGCTGGGATGGTGCAGTGAGCTAAAAAACGGTGATGGATCAAGCCCTGATCTTTGGACTGGGTAGGAGTGTTCTGCTTAATTCAGATACTCTGTCCATCACCACTCCCTTTTCTGAATCGTTTTGACCACCATAAGCGTGGAAGGGTATACTCAGATGTGAGTCCCTTGCTCACTGCACCATCAGGATTCAAGCAAGCCGGGCCGAAGATGGCTGAAATGCCAGAAACCGGTCCCCGGAAGCTTGTTTCCTTCCCAGTATAAGAATTGGCTTGGTAGTTTGGTCTGCCCTGTTCCCATGATGCACTGGGCCAGGGACAGACTAATTTGCATGTAGCCAGGTTCTGAGCTGGGATGGTGCAGTGAGCTAAAAAACGGTGATGGATCAAGCCCTGATCTATGGACTGAGTAGGAGTGTTCTGCTTAATTCAGATACTCTGTCCATCACCACTCCCTTTTCTGAATCGTTTTGACCACCATAAGCGTGGAAGGGTATACTCAGATGTGAGTCCCTTGCTCACTGCACCATCAAGATTCAAGCAAGCCGGGCCGAAGATGGCTGAAATGTCAGAAACCGGTCCCCGGAAGCTTGTTTCCTTCCCAGTATAAGAATTGGCTTGGTAGTTTGGTCTGCCCTGTTCCCGTGATGCACTGGGCCAGGGACAGATTAATTTGCATGTAGCCAGGTTCTGAGCTGGGATGGTGCAGTGAGCTAAAAAACGGTGATGGATCAAGCCCTGATCTTTGGACTGGGTAGGAGTGTTCTGCTTAATTCAGATACTCTGTCCATCACCACCCCCTTTTCCTAATCGTTTTGTCCACCATAAGCGTGGAAGGGTATACTCAGATGTGAGTCCCTTGCTCACTGCACCATCAGGATTCAAGCAAGCCGGGCCGAAGACGGCTGAAATGCCAGAAACCGGTCCCCGGAAGCTTGTTTCCTTCCAAGTATTAGAATTGGCTTGGTAGTTTGGTCTGCCCTGTTCCCATGATGCACTGGGCCAGGGACAGACTAATTTGCATGTAGCCAGGTTCTGAGCTGGGATGGTGCAGTGAGCTAAAAAACGGTGATGGATCAAGCCCTGATCTTTGGACTGGGTAGGAGTGTTCTGCTTAATTCAGATACTCTGTCCATCACCACCCCCTTTTCTGAATCGTTTTGTCCACCATAAGCGTGGAAGGGTATACTCAGATGTGAGTCCCTTGCTCACTGCACCATCAGGATTCAAGCAAGCCGGGCCGAAGACGGCTGAAATGTCAGAAACTGGTCCCCGGAAGCTTGTTTCCTTCCCAGTATACGAATTGGCTTGGTAGTTTGGTCTGCCCTGTTCCCATGATGCACTGGGCCAGGGACAGACTAATTTGCATGTAGCCAGGTTCTGAGCTGGAATGGTGCAGTGAGCTAAAAAACGGTGATGGATCAAGCCCTGATCTTTGGACTGGGTAGGAGTGTTCTGCTTAATTCAGATACTCTGTCCATCACCACCCCCTTTTCTGAATTGTTTTGTCCACCATAAGCGTGGAAGGGTATACTCAGATGTGAGTCCCTTGCTCACTGCACCATCAGGATTCAAGCAAGCCGGCCGAAGACGGCTGAAATGCCAGAAACCGGTCCCCGGAAGCTTGTTTCCTTCCCAGTATAAGAATTGGCTTGGTAGTTTGGTCTGCCCTGTTCCCATGATGCACTGGGCCAGGGACAGACTAATATGCATGTAGCCAGGTTCTTAGCTGGGATGGTACAGTGAGCTAAAAAACGGTGTTGGATCAAGCCCTGATCTTTGGACTGGGTAGGAGTGTTCTGCTTAATTCAGTTACTCTGTCCATCACCACCCCCTTTTCTGAATCGTTTTGTCCACCATAAGCGTGGAAGGGTATACTCAGATGTGAGTCCCTTGCTCACTGCACCATCAGGATTCAAGCAAGCCGGGCCGAAGATGGCTGAAATGCCAGAAACCGGTCCCCGGAAGCTTGTTTCCTTCCCAGTATAAGAATTGGCTTGGTAGTTTGGTCTGCCCTGTTCCCATGATGCACTGGGCCAGGGACAGACTAATTTGCATGTAGCCAGGTTCTGAGCTGGGATGGTGCAGTGAGCTAAAAAACGGTGATGGATCAAGCCCTGATCTATGGACTGAGTAGGAGTGTTCTGCTTAATTCAGATACTCTGTCCATCACCACTCCCTTTTCTGAATCGTTTTGACCACCATAAGCGTGGAAGGGTATACTCAGATGTGAGTCCCTTGCTCACTGCACCATCAAGATTCAAGCAAGCTGGGCCGAAGATGGCTGAAATGCCAGAAACCGGTCCCCGGAAGCTTGTTTCCTTCCCAGTATAAGAATTGGCTTGGTAGTTTGGTCTGCCCTGTTCCCGTGATGCACTGGGCCAGGGACAGATTAATTTGCATGTAGCCAGGTTCTGAGCTGGGATGGTGCAGTGAGCTAAAAAACGGTGATGGATCAAGCCCTGATCTTTGGACTGGGTAGGAGTGTTCTGCTTAATTCAGATACTCTGTCCATCACCACCCCCTTTTCCTAATCGTTTTGTCCACCATAAGCGTGGAAGGGTATACTCAGATGTGAGTCCCTTGCTCACTGCACCATCAAGATTCAAGCAAGCCGGGCCGAAGACGGCTGAAATGCCAGAAACCGGTCCCCGGAAGATTGTTTCCTTCCCAGTATAAGAATTGGCTTGGTAGTTTGGTCTGCCCTGTTCCCATGATGCACTGGGCCAGGGACAGACTAATTTGCATGTAGCCAGGTTCTGAGCTGGGATGGTGCAGTGAGCTAAAAAACGGTGATGGATCAAGCCCTGATCTTTGGACTGGGTAGGAGTGTTCTGCTTAATTCAGATACTCTGTCCATCACCACCCCCTTTTCTGAATCGTTTTGTCCACCATAAGCTTGGAAGGGTATACTCAGATGTGAGTCCCTTGCTCACTGCACCATCAGGATTCAAGCAAGCCGGGCCGAAGACGGCTGAAATGCCAGAAACTGGTCCCCGGAAGCTTGTTTCCTTCCCAGTATAAGAATTGGCTTGGTAGTTTGGTCTGCCCTGTTCCCATAATGCACTGGCCAGGGACAGACTAATTTGCATGTAGCCAGATTCTGAGCTGTGATGGTGCAGTGAGCTAAAAAACGGTGATGGATCAAGCCCTGATCTTTGGACTGGGTAGGAGTGTTCTGCTTAATTCAGATACTCTGTCCATCGCCACCCCCTTTTCTGAATCGTTTTGTCCACCATAAGCGTGGAAGGGTATACTCAGATGTGAGTCCCTTGCTCACTGCACCATCAGGATTCAAGCAAGCCGGGCCGAAGACGGCTGAAATGCCAGAAACAGGTCCCCGGAAGCTTGTTTCCTTCCCAGTATAAGAATTGGCTTGGTAGTTTGGTCTGCCCTGTTCCCATTATGCACTGGGCCAGGGACAGACTAACTTGCATGTAGCCAGGTTCTGAGCTGGGATGGTGCAGTGAGCTAAAAAACGGTGATGGATCAAGCCCTGATCTTTGGACTGGGTAGGAGTGTTCTGCTTAATTCAGATACTCTGTCCATCACCACCCCCTTTTCTGAATCGTTTTGTCCACCATAAGCGTGGAAGGGTATACTCAGATGTGAGTCCCTTGCTCACTGCACCATCAGGATTCAAGCAAGCCGGGCCGAAGACGGCTGAAATGTCAGAAACTGGTCCCCGGAAGCTTGTTTCCTTCCCAGTATACGAATTGGCTTGGTAGTTTGGTCTGCCCTGTTCCCATGATGCACTGGGCCAGGGACAGACTAATTTGCATGTAGCCAGGTTCTGAGCTGGGATGGTGCAGTGAGCTAAAAAACGGTGATGGATCAAGCCCTGATCTTTGGACTGGGTAGGAGTGTTCTGCTTAATTCAGATACTCTGTCCATCACCACCCCCTTTTCTGAATTGTTTTGTCCACCATAAGCGTGGAAGGGTATACTCAGATGTGAGTCCCTTGCTCACTGCACCATCAGGATTCAAGCAAGCCGGCCGAAGACGGCTGAAATGCCAGAAACCGGTCCCCGGAAGCTTGTTTCCTTCCCGGTATAAGAATTGGCTTGGTAGTTTGGTCTGCCCTGTTCCCATGATGCACTGGGCCAGGGACAGACTAATATGCATGTAGCCAGGTTCTTAGCTGGGATGGTACAGTGAGCTAAAAAACGGTGTTGGATCAAGCCCTGATCTTTGGACTGGGTAGGAGTGTTCTGCTTAATTCAGTTACTCTGTCCATCACCACCCCCTTTTCTGAATCGTTTTGTCCACCATAAGCGTGGAAGGGTATACTCAGATGTGAGTCCCTTGCTCACTGCACCATCAGGATTCAAGCAAGCCGGGCCGAAGATGGCTGAAATGCCAGAAACCGGTCCCCGGAAGCTTGTTTCCTTCCCAGTATAAGAATTGGCTTGGTAGTTTGGTCTGCCCTGTTCCCATGATGCACTGGGCCAGGGACAGACTAATTTGCATGTAGCCAGGTTCTGAGCTGGGATGGTGCAGTGAGCTAAAAAACGGTGATGGATCAAGCCCTGATCTATGGACTGAGTAGGAGTGTTCTGCTTAATTCAGATACTCTGTCCATCACCACTCCCTTTTCTGAATCGTTTTGACCACCATAAGCGTGGAAGGGTATACTCAGATGTGAGTCCCTTGCTCACTGCACCATCAAGATTCAAGCAAGCCGGGCCGAAGATGGCTGAAATGCCAGAAACCGGTCCCCGGAAGCTTGTTTCCTTCCCAGTATAAGAATTGGCTTGGTAGTTTGGTCTGCCCTGTTCCCGTGATGCACTGGGCCAGGGACAGATTAATTTGCATGTAGCCAGGTTCTGAGCTGGGATGGTGCAGTGAGCTAAAAAACGGTGATGGATCAAGCCCTGATCTTTGGACTGGGTAGGAGTGTTCTGCTTAATTCAGATACTCTGTCCATCACCACCCCCTTTTCCTAATCGTTTTGTCCACCATAAGCGTGGAAGGGTATACTCAGATGTGAGTCCCTTGCTCACTGCACCATCAGGATTCAAGCAAGCCGGGCCGAAGACGGCTGAAATGCCAGAAACCGGTCCCCGGAAGATTGTTTCCTTCCCAGTATAAGAATTGGCTTGGTAGTTTGGTCTGCCCTGTTCCCATGATGCACTGGGCCAGGGACAGACTAATTTGCATGTAGCCAGGTTCTGAGCTGGGATGGTGCAGTGAGCTAAAAAACGGTGATGGATCAAGCCCTGATCTTTGGACTGGGTAGGAGTGTTCTGCTTAATTCAGATACTCTGTCCATCACCACCCCCTTTTCTGAATCGTTTTGTCCACCATAAGCGTGGAAGGGTATACTCAGATGTGAGTCCCTTGCTCACTGCACCATCAGGATTCAAGCAAGCCGGGCCGAAGACGGCTGAAATGTCAGAAACTGGTCCCCGGAAGCTTGTTTCCTTCCCAGTATAAGAATTGGCTTGGTAGTTTGGTCTGCCCTGTTCCCATGATGCACTGGGCCAGGGACAGACTAATTTGCATGTAGCCAGGTTCTGAGCTGGGATGGTGCAGTGAGCTAAAAAACGGTGATGGATCAAGCCCTGATCTTTGGACTGGGTAGGAGTGTTCTGCTTAATTCAGATACTCTGTCCATCACCACCCCCTTTTCTGAATCGTTTTGTCCACCATAAGCTTGGAAGGGTATACTCAGATGTGAGTCCCTTGCTCACTGCACCATCAGGATTCAAGCAAGCCGGGCCGAAGACGGCTGAAATGCCAGAAACTGGTCCCCGGAAGCTTGTTTCCTTCCCAGTATAAGAATTGGCTTGGTAGTTTGGTCCGCCCTGTTCCCATAATGCACTGGCCAGGGACAGACTAATTTGCATGTAGCCAGATTCTGGGCTGTGATGGTGCAGTGAGCTAAAAAACGGTGATGGATCAAGCCCTGATCTTTGGACTGGGTAGGAGTGTTCTGCTTAATTCAGATACTCTGTCCATCGCCACCCCCTTTTCTGAATCGTTTTGTCCACCATAAGCGTGAAGGGTATACTCAGATGTGAGTCCCTTGCTCACTGCACCATCAGGATTCAAGCAAGCCGGGCCGAAGACGGCTGAAATGCCAGAAACAGGTCCCCGGAAGCTTGTTTCCTTCCCAGTATAAGAATTGGCTTGGTAGTTTGGTCTGCCCTGTTCCCATTATGCACTGGGCCAGGGACAGACTAACGTGCATGTAGCCAGGTTCTGAGCTGGGATGGTGCAGTGAGCTAAAAAACGGTGATGGATCAAGCCCTGATCTTTGGACTGGGTAGGAGTGTTCTGCTTAATTCAGATACTCTGTCCATCGCCACCCCCTTTTCTGAATCGTTTTGTCCACCATAAGCGTGGAAGGGTATACTCAGATGTGAGTCCCTTGCTCACTGCACCATCAGGATTCAAGCAAGCCGGGCCGAAGACGGCTGAAATGCCAGAAACCGGTCCCCGGAAGCTTGTTTTCTTCCCAGTATAAGAATTGGCTTGGTAGTTTGGTCTGCCCTGTTCCCATGATGCACTGGGCCAGGGACAGACTAATTTGCATGTAGCCAGGTTCTGAGCTGGGATGGTGCAGTGAGCTAAAAAACAGTGATGGATAAAGCCCTGATCTTTGGACTGGGTAGGAGTGTTCTGCTTAATTCAGATACTCTGTCCATCACCACACCCTTTTCTGAATCGTTTTGTCCACCATAAGCGTGGAAGGGTATACTCAGATGTGAGTCCCTTGCTCACTGCACCATCAGGATTCAAGCAAGCCGGCCGAAGACGGCTGAAATGCCAGAAACCGGTCCCCGGAAGCTTGTTTCCTTCCCAGTATAAGAATTGGCTTGGTAGTTTGGTCTGCCCTGTTCCCATGATGCACTGGGCCAGGGACAGACTAATATGCATGTAGCCAGGTTCTTAGCTGGGATGGTACAGTGAGCTAAAAAACGGTGTTGGATCAAGCCCTGATCTTTGGACTGGGTAGGAGTGTTCTGCTTAATTCAGTTACTCTGTCCATCACCACCCCCTTTTCTGAATCGTTTTGTCCACCATAAGCGTGGAAGGGTATACTCAGATGTGAGTCCCTTGCTCACTGCACCATCAGGATTCAAGCAAGCCGGGCCGAAGATGGCTGAAATGCCAGAAACCGGTCCCCGGAAGCTTGTTTCCTTCCCAGTATAAGAATTGGCTTGGTAGTTTGGTCTGCCCTGTTCCCATGATGCACTGGGCCAGGGACAGACTAATTTGCATGTAGCCAGGTTCTGAGCTGGGATGGTGCAGTGAGCTAAAAAACGGTGATGGATCAAGCCCTGATCTATGGACTGAGTAGGAGTGTTCTGCTTAATTCAGATACTCTGTCCATCACCACTCCCTTTTCTGAATCGTTTTGACCACCATAAGCGTGGAAGGGTATACTCAGATGTGAGTCCCTTGCTCACTGCACCATCAAGATTCAAGCAAGCTGGGCCGAAGATGGCTGAAATGCCAGAAACCGGTCCCCGGAAGCTTGTTTCCTTCCCAGTATAAGAATTGGCTTGGTAGTTTGGTCCGCCCTGTTCCCATAATGCACTGGCCAGGGACAGACTAATTTGCATGTAGCCAGATTCTGGGCTGTGATGGTGCAGTGAGCTAAAAAACGGTGATGGATCAAGCCCTGATCTTTGGACTGGGTAGGAGTGTTCTGCTTAATTCAGATACTCTGTCCATCGCCACCCCCTTTTCTGAATCGTTTTGTCCACCATAAGCGTGAAGGGTATACTCAGATGTGAGTCCCTTGCTCACTGCACCATCAGGATTCAAGCAAGCCGGGCCGAAGACGGCTGAAATGCCAGAAACAGGTCCCCGGAAGCTTGTTTCCTTCCCAGTATAAGAATTGGCTTGGTAGTTTGGTCTGCCCTGTTCCCATTATGCACTGGGCCAGGGACAGACTAACTTGCATATAGCCAGGTTCTGAGCTGGGATGGTGCAGTGAGCTAAAAAACGGTGATGGAGCAAGCCCTGATCTTTGGACTGGGTAGGAGTGTTCTGCTTAATTCAGATACTCTGTCCATCACCACCCCCTTTTCTGAATCGTTTTGTCCACCATAAGCGTGGAAGGGTAAACTCAGATGTGAGTCCCTTGCTCACTGCACCATCAGGATTCAAGCAAGCCGGGCCGAAGACGGCTGAAATGCCAGAAACTGGTCCCCGGAAGCTTGTTTCCTTCCCAGTATAAGAATTGGCTTGGTAGTTTGGTCTGCCCTGTTCCCATGATGCACTGGCCAGGGACAGACTAATTTGCATGTAGCCAGATTCTGAGCTGTGATGGTGCAGTGAGCTAAAAAACGGTGATGGATCAAGCCCTGATCTTTGGACTGGGTAGGAGTGTTCTGCTTAATTCAGATACTCTGTCCATCGCCACCCCCTTTTCTGAATCGTTTTGTCCACCATAAGCGTGGAAGGGTATACTCAGATGTGAGTCCCTTGCTCACTGCACCATCAGGATTCAAGCAAGCCGGGCCGAAGACGGCTGAAATGCCAGAAACCGGTCCCCGGAAGCTTGTTTTCTTCCCAGTATAAGAATTGGCTTGGTAGTTTGGTCTGCCCTGTTCCCATGATGCACTGGGCCAGGGACAGACTAATTTGCATGTAGCCAGGTTCTGAGCTGGGATGGTGCAGTGAGCTAAAAAACAGTGATGGATAAAGCCCTGATCTTTGGACTGGGTAGGAGTGTTCTGCTTAATTCAGATACTCTGTCCATCACCACCCCCTTTTCTGAATCGTTTTGTCCACCATAAGCGTGGAAGGGTATACTCAGATGTGAGTCCCTTGCTCACTGCACCATCAGGATTCAAGCAATCCGGGCCGAAGACGGCTGAAATGCCAGAAACCGGTCCCCGGAAGCTTGTTTCCTTCCCAGTATATGAATTTGCTTGGTAGTTTGGTCTGCCCTGTTCCCATGATGCACTGGGCCAGGGACAGACTAATTTGCATGTAGCCAGGTTCTGAGCTGGGATGGTGCAGTGAGCTAAAAAACGGTGATGGATCAAGCCCTGATCTTTGGACTGGGTAGGAGTGTTCTGCTTAATTCAGATACTCTGTCCATCACCACCCCCTTTTCTGAATTGTTTTGTCCACCATAAGCGTGGAAGGGTATACTCAGATGTGAGTCCCTTGCTCACTGCACCATCAGGATTCAAGCAAGCCGGCCGAAGACGGCTGAAATGCCAGAAACCGGTCCCCGGAAGCTTGTTTCCTTCCCAGTATAAGAATTGGCTTGGTAGTTTGGTCTGCCCTGTTCCCATGATGCACTGGGCCAGGGACAGACTAATATGCATGTAGCCAGGTTCTTAGCTGGGATGGTGCAGTGAGCTAAAAAACGGTGTTGGATCAAGCCCTGTTCTTTGGACTAGGTAGGAGTGTTCTGCTTAATTCAGTTACTCTGTCCATCACCACCCCCTTTTCTGAATCGTTTTGTCCACCATAAGCGTGGAAGGGTATACTCAGATGTGAGTCCCTTGCTCACTGCACCATCAGGATTCAAGCAAGCCGGACCGAAGACGGCTGAAATGCCAGAAACCGGTCCCCGGAAGCTTGTTTCCTTCCCAGTATAAGAATTGGCTTGGTAGTTTGGTCTGCCCTGTTCCCGTGATGCACTGGGCCAGGGACAGATTAATTTGCATGTATCCAGGTTCTGAGCTGGGATGGTGCAGTGAGCTAAAAAACGGTGATGGATCACGCCCTGATCTTTGGACTGGGTAGGAGTGTTCTGCTTAAATCAGATACTCTGTCCATCACCACCCCCTTTTCTGAATCGTTTTGTCCACCATAAGCGTGGAAGGGTATACTCAGATGTGAGTCCCTTGCTCACTGCACCATCAGGATTCAAGCAAGCCGGGCCGAAGATGGCTGAAATGCCTGAAACCGGTCCCCGGAAGCTTGTTTCCTTCCCAGTATAAGAATTGGCTTGGTAGTTTGGTCTGCCCTGTTCCCGTGATGCACTGTGCCAGGGACAGACTAATTTGCATGTAGCCAGGTTCTGAGCTGGGATGGTGCAGTGAGCTAAAAACGTTGATGGATCAAGCCCTGATCTTTGGACTGGGTAGGAGTGTTCTGCTTAATTCAGATACTCTGTCCATCACCACCCCCTTTTCCTAATCGTTTTGTCCACCATAAGCGTGGAAGGGTATACTCAGATGTGAGTCCCTTGCTCACTGCACCATCAGGATTCAAGCAAGCCGGGCCGAAGACGGCTGAAATGCCAGAAACCGGTCCCCGGAAGCTTGTTCCCTTCCCAGTATAAGAATTGGCTTGGTAGTTTGGTCTGCCCTGTTCCCATGATGCACTGGGCCAGGGACAGACTAATTTGCATGTAGCCAGGTTCTGAGCTGGGATGGTGCAGTGAGCTAAAAAACGGTGATGGATCAAGCCCTGATCTTTGGACTGGGTAGGAGTGTTCTGCTTAATTCAGATACTCTGTCCATCACCACCCCCTTTTCTGAATCGTTTTGTCCACCATAAGCGTGGAAGGGTATACTCAGATGTGAGTCCCTTGCTCACTGCACCATCAGGATTCAAGCAAGCCGGGCCGAAGACGGCTGAAATGTCAGAAACTGGTCACCGGAAGCTTGTTTCCTTCCCAGTATAAGAATTGGCTTGGTAGTTTGGTCTGCCCTGTTCCCATGACGCACTGGGCCAGGGACAGACTAATTTGCATGTAGCAAGGTTCTGAGCTGGGATGGTGCAGTGAGCTAAAAAACGGTGATGGATCAAGCCCTGATCTTTGGACTGGGTAGGAGTGTTCTGCTTAATTCAGATACTCTGTCCATCACCACCCCCTTTTCTGAATCGTTTTGTCCACCATAAGCTTGGAAGGGTATACTCAGATGTGAGTCCCTTGCTCACTGCACCGTCAGGATTCAAGCAAGCCGGGCCGAAGACGGCTGAAAAGCCAGAAACTGGTCCCCGGAAGCTTGTTTCCTTCCCAGTATAAGAATTGGCTTGGTAGTTTGGTCTGCCCTGTTCCCATAATGCACTGGCCAGGGACAGACTAATTTGCATGTAGCCAGATTCTGAGCTGTGATGGTGCAGTGAGCTAAAAAACGGTGATGGATCAAGCCCTGATCTTTGGACTGGGTAGGAGTGTTCTGCTTAATTCAGATACTCTGTCCATCACCACCCCCTTTTCTGAATCGTTTTGTCCACCATAAGCTTGGAAGGGTATACTCAGATGTGAGTCCCTTGCTCACTGCACCATCAGGATTCAAGCAAGCCGGGCCGAAGACGGCTGAAATGCCAGAAACTGGTCCCCGGAAGCTTGTTTCCTTCCCAGTATAAGAATTGGCTTGGTAGTTTGGTCTGCCCTGTTCCCATAATGCACTGGCCAGGGACAGACTAATTTGCATGTAGCCAGATTCTGAGCTGTGATGGTGCAGTGAGCTAAAAAACGGTGATGGATCAAGCCCTGATCTTTGGACTGGGTAGAAGTGTTCTGCTTAATTCAGATACTCTGTCCATCGCCACCCCCTTTTCTGAATCGTTTTGTCCACCATAAGCGTGGAAGGGTATACTCAGATGTGAGTCCCTTGCTCACTGCACCATCAGGATTCAAGCAAGCCGGGCCGAAGACGGCTGAAATGCCAGAAACAGGTCCCCGGAAGCTTGTTTCCTTCCCAGTATAAGAATTGGCTTGGTAGTTTGGTCTGCCCTGTTCCCATTATGCACTGGGCCAGGGACAGACTAACTTGCATGTAGCCAGGTTCTGAGCTGGGATGGTGCAGTGAGCTAAAAAACGGTGATGGATCAAGCCCTGATCTTTGGACTGGGTAGGAGTGTTCTGCTTAATTCAGATACTCTGTCCATCACCACCCCCTTTTCTGAATCGTTTTGTCCACCATAAGCGTGGAAGGGTAAACTCAGATGTGAGTCCCTTGCTCACTGCACCATCAGGATTCAAGCAAGCCGGGCCGAAGACGGCTGAAATGCCAGAAACTGGTCCCCGGAAGCTTGTTTCCTTCCCAGTATAAGAATTGGCTTGGTAGTTTGGTCTGCCCTGTTCCCATGATGCACTGGCCAGGGACAGACTAATTTGCATGTATCCAGATTCTGAGCTGTGATGGTGCAGTGAGCTAAAAAATGGTGATGGATCAAGCCCTGATCTTTGGATTGGGTAGGAGTGTTCTGCTTAATTCAGATACTCTGTCCATCGCCACCCCCTTTTCTGAATCGTTTTGTCCACCATAAGCGTGGAAGGGTATACTCAGATGTGAGTCCCTTGCTCACTGCACCATCAGGATTCAAGCAAGCCGGGCCGAAGACGGCTGAAATGCCAGAAACCGGTCCCCGGAAGCTTGTTTTCTTCCCAGTATAAGAATTGGCTTGGTAGTTTGGTCTGCCCTGTTCCCATGATGCACTGGGCCAGGGACAGACTAATTTGCATGTAGCCAGGTTCTGAGCTGGGATGGTGCAGTGAGCTAAAAAACAGTGATGGATAAAGCCCTGATCTTTGGACTGGGTAGGAGTGTTCTGCTTAATTCAGATACTCTGTCCATCACCACCCCCTTTTCTGAATCGTTTTGTCCACCATAAGCGTGGAAGGGTATACTCAGATGTGAGTCCCTTGCTCACTGCACCATCAGGATTCAAGCAATCCGGGCCGAAGACGGCTGAAATGCCAGAAACCGGTCCCCGGAAGCTTGTTTCCTTCCCAGTATACGAATTTGCTTGGTAGTTTGGTCTGCCCTGTTCCCATGATGCACTGGGCCAGGGACAGACTAATTTGCATGTAGCCAGGTTCTGAGCTGGGATGGTGCAGTGAGCTAAAAAACGGTGATGGATCAAGCCCAGATCTTTGGACTGGGTAGGAGTGTTCTGCTTAATTCAGATACTCTGTCCATCACCACCCCCTTTTCTGAATTGTTTTGTCCACCATAAGCGTGGAAGGGTATACTCAGATGTGAGTCCCTTGCTCACTGCACCATCAGGATTCAAGCAAGCCGGCCGAAGACGGCTGAAATGCCAGAAACCGGTCCCCGGAAGCTTGTTTCCTTCCCAGTATAAGAATTGGCTTGGTAGTTTGGTCTGCCCTGTTCCCATGATGCAATGGGCCAGGGACAGACTAATATGCATGTAGCCAGGTTCTTAGCTGGGATGGTGCAGTGAGCTAAAAAACGGTGTTGTATCAAGCCCTGTTCTTTGGACTGGGTAGGAGTGTCCTGCTTAATTCAGTTACTCTGTCCATCACCACCCCCTTTTCTGAATCGTTTTGTCCACCATAAGCGTGGAAGGGTATACTCAGATGTGAGTCCCTTGCTCACTGCACCATCAGGATTCAAGCAAGCCGGACCGAAGACGGCTGAAATGCCAGAAACCGGTCCCCGGAAGCTTGTTTCCTTCCCAGTATAAGAATTGGCTTGGTAGTTTGGTCTGCCCTGTTCCCGTGATGCACTGGGCCAGGGACAGATTAATTTGCATGTATCCAGGTTCTGAGCTGGGATGGTGCAGTGAGCTAAAAAACGGTGATGGATCACGCCCTGATCTTTGGACTGGGTAGGAGTGTTCTGCTTAAATCAGATACTCTGTCCATCACCACCCCCTTTTCTGAATCGTTTTGTCCACCATAAGCGTGGAAGGGTATACTCAGATGTGAGTCCCTTGCTCACTGCACCATCAGGATTCAAGCAAGCCGGGCCGAAGATGGCTGAAATGCCTGAAACCGGTCCCCGGAAGCTTGTTTCCTTCCCAGTATAAGAATTGGCTTGGTAGTTTGGTCTGCCCTGTTCCCGTGATGCACTGTGCCAGGGACAGACTAATTTGCATGTAGCCAGGTTCTGAGCTGGGATGGTGCAGTGAGCTAAAAACGTTGATGGATCAAGCCCTGATCTTTGGACTGGGTAGGAGTGTTCTGCTTAATTCAGATACTCTGTCCATCACCACCCCCTTTTCCTAATCGTTTTGTCCACCATAAGCGTGGAAGGGTATACGCAGATGTGAGTCCCTTGCTCACTGCACCATCAGGATTCAAGCAAGCCGGGCCGAAGACGGCTGAAATGCCAGAAACCGGTCCCCGGAAGCTTGTTTCCTTCCCAGTATAAGAATTGGCTTGGTAGTTTGGTCTGCCCTGTTCCCATGATGCACTGGGCCAGGGACAGACTAATTTGCATGTAGCCAGGTTCTGAGCTGGGATGGTGCAGTGAGCTAAAAAACGGTGATGGATCAAGCCCTGATCTTTGGACTGGGTAGGAGTGTTCTGCTTAATTCAGATACTCTGTCCATCACCACCCCCTTTTCTGAATCGTTTTGTCCACCATAAGCGTGGAAGGGTATACTCAGATGTGAGTCCCTTGCTCACTGCACCATCAGGATTCAAGCAAGCCGGGCCGAAGACGGCTGAAATGTCAGAAACTGGTCACCGGAAGCTTGTTTCCTTCCCAGTATAAGAATTGGCTTGGTAGTTTGGTCTGCCCTGTTCCCATGATGCACTGGGCCAGGGACAGACTAATTTGCATGTAGCAAGGTTCTGAGCTGGGATGGTGCAGTGAGCTAAAAAACGGTGATGGATCAAGCCCTGATCTTTGGACTGGGTAGGAGTGTTCTGCTTAATTCAGATACTCTGTCCATCACCACCCCCTTTTCTGAATCGTTTTGTCCACCATAAGCTTGGAAGGGTATACTCAGATGTGAGTCCCTTGCTCACTGCACCGTCAGGATTCAAGCAAGCCGGGCCGAAGACGGCTGAAAAGCCAGAAACTGGTCCCCGGAAGCTTGTTTCCTTCCCAGTATAAGAATTGGCTTGGTAGTTTGGTCTGCCCTGTTCCCATAATGCACTGGCCAGGGACAGACTAATTTGCATGTAGCCAGATTCTGAGCTGTGATGGTGCAGTGAGCTAAAAAACGGTGATGGATCAAGCCCTGATCTTTGGACTGGGTAGGAGTGTTCTGCCTAATTCAGATACTCTGTCCATCGCCACCCCCTTTTCTGAATCGTTTTGTCCACCATAAGCGTGGAAGGGTATACTCAGATGTGAGTCCCTTGCTCACTGCACCATCAGGATTCAAGCAAGCCGGGCCGAAGACGGCTGAAATGCCAGAAACAGGTCCCCGGAAGCTTGTTTCCTTCCCAGTATAAGAATTGGCTTGGTAGTTTGGTCTGCCCTGTTCCCATTATGCACTGGGCCAGGGACAGACTAACTTGCATGTAGCCAGGTTCTGAGCTGGGATGGTGCAGTGAGCTAAAAAACGGTGATGGATCACGCCCTGATCTTTGGACTGGGTAGGAGTGTTCTGCTTAATTCAGATACTCTGTCCATCACCACCCCCTTTTCTGAATCGTTTTGTCCACCATAAGCGTGGAAGGGTATATTCAGATGTGAGTCCCTTGCTCACTGCACCATCAGGATTCAAGTAAGCATGAGCGAATTTTGCGGATCTCGCGTTCGCGAATTTTGCGGATTTGCAGATTCGCAATCCGCAAAATCCGCGAATTCCCGCGAATTTGCGGATTTTTTTTTTTTTGTGTTCGCCCGTGTTTCTGCCAGTTCGCGAGGGTTTTGTACACTTTCGCAAATTGCGAACTTACCTGTCGGGTCGCAAGTTTCGCGAACTTGTTGTTTCTACGTGTCCAGCCTGTTTGGGACACTCTTCTTCATCACTGCCACTCTCTGTCACCACTGCCACTCTCTGACTACTCATGCCACCCTCTGGCCCACCCATGCCACCCTCTGTTTCATCACCACACCCTCTGGTTGTCCAGTGTACATTATTTTCGGCAAAGCAAAGCACACCTTCCCTGCCTCAAGTGACCTGAATTAATTTGGGGCTGATTCATGTGTCACAGAATATTTTTTTAGCTGGCACCTGCTTCCTTAGTGCGCCCTGATTAGTGATCTTTTGCACTTGCTAAGTGCTTTCATTGTTGCAAAATTAGTTACAACACCTGCCCTGCCCCAACTGACAATAATGAATTAGGGGCTGATTAATGGATTTTAACTTCCAGCCTGGCTCCTGCTTGTCTCCCTTAGCTGTAATTCAGGACCTTTGTGGCATATGTGTAACTATTCTGAGGTTCAGAGCAGGGTCACATACTAGTTTCAACTGGCAACTGAACTCTGGAGGGGCCCCTCAGGAAGCACTCCAGGAAATGGCTACTAATGATGAGCCTGAACTTTTGAACCTGGTAAGTAGTTACTTTCAGTTTTGCTAAAATCGTATTTCTGCAATTTTGCACTTATTCGCGGGGCGCGAACTCACGCGAACAGTGCGAGCAGTGCGAGCAAAATCCGCTGCTCGCGGATTTGCGGATTTTGCGGGAAATTCGCAAATCTCGCGGATTGCGGATTTCCCGAAAATCCGCAAAATCCGCGAGCGGAACGGATTTTCCGCCCACGCCTAGATTCAAGCAATCCGGGCCGAAGATGGCTGAAATGCCAGAAACCGGTCCCCGGAAGCTTGTTTCCTTCCCAGTATACGAATTGGCTTGGTAGTTTGGTCTGCCCTGTTCCCATGATGCACTGGACCAGGGACAGACTAATTTGCTTGTAGCCAGGTTCTGAGCTAGGATGGTGCAGTGAGCTAAAAAACGGTGATGGATCAAGCCCTGATCTTTGGACTGGGTAGGAGTGTTCTGCTTAATTCAGATACTCTGTCCATCACCACCCCCTTTTCTGAATTGTTTTGTCCACCATAAGCGTGGAAGGGTATACTCAGATGTGAGTCCCTTGCTCACTGCGCCATCAGGATTCAAGCAAGCCGGCCGAAGACGGCTGAAATGCCAGAAACCGGTCCCCAGAAGCTTGTTTCCTTCCCAGTATAAGAATTGGCTTGGTAGTTTGGTCTGCCCTGTTCCCATGATGCAATGGGCCAGGGACAGACTAATATGCATGTAGCCAGGTTCTTAGCTGGGATGGTGCAGTGAGCTAAAAAACGGTGTTGGATCAAGCCCTGATCTTTGGACTGGGTAGGAGTGTTCTCCTTAATTCAGTTACTCTGTCCATCACCACCCCCTTTTCTGAATCGTTTTGTCCACCATAAGCGTGGAAGGGTATACTCAGATGTGAGTCCCTTGCTCACTGCACCATCAGGATTCAAGCAAGCCGGGCCGAAGACGGCTGAAATGCCAGAAACCGGTCCCCGGAAGCTTGTTTCCTTCCCAGTATAAGAATTGGCTTGGTAGTTTGGTCTGCCGATGTTCCCATGATGCACTGGGCCAGGGACAGACTAATTTGCATGTAGCCAGGTTCTGAGCTGGGATGGTGCAGTGAGCTAAAAAACGGTGATGGATCAAGCCCTGATCTTTGGACTGGGTAGGAGTGTTCTGCTTAATTCAGATACTCTGTCCATCACCACCCCCTTTTCTGAATCGTTTTGTCCACCATAAGCGTGGAAGGGTATACTCAGATGTGAGTCCCTTGCTCACTGCACCATCAGGATTCAAGCAAGCCGGGCCGAAGACGGCTGAAATGTCAGAAACTGGTCACCGGAAGCTTGTTTCCTTCCCAGTATAAGAATTGGCTTGGTAGTTTGGTCTGCCCTGTTCCCATGATGCACTGGGCCAGGGACAGACTAATTTGCATGTAGCAAGGTTCTGAGCTGGGATGGTGCAGTGAGCTAAAAAACGGTGATGGATCAAGCCCTGATCTTTGGACTGGGTAGGAGTGTTCTGCTTAATTCAGATACTCTGTCCATCACCACCCCCTTTTCTGAATCGTTTTGTCCACCATAAGCTTGGAAGGGTATACTCAGATGTGAGTCCCTTGCTCACTGCACCGTCAGGATTCAAGCAAGCCGGGCCGAAGACGGCTGAAAAGCCAGAAACTGGTCCCCGGAAGCTTGTTTCCTTCCCAGTATAAGAATTGGCTTGGTAGTTTGGTCTGCCCTGTTCCCATAATGCACTGGCCAGGGACAGACTAATTTGCATGTAGCCAGATTCTGAGCTGTGATGGTGCAGTGAGCTAAAAAACGGTGATGGATCAAGCCCTGATCTTTGGACTGGGTAGGAGTGTTCTGCCTAATTCAGATACTCTGTCCATCGCCACCCCCTTTTCTGAATCGTTTTGTCCACCATAAGCGTGGAAGGGTATACTCAGATGTGAGTCCCTTGCTCACTGCACCATCAGGATTCAAGCAAGCCGGGCCGAAGACGGCTGAAATGCCAGAAACAGGTCCCCGGAAGCTTGTTTCCTTCCCAGTATAAGAATTGGCTTGGTAGTTTGGTCTGCCCTGTTCCCATTATGCACTGGGCCAGGGACAGACTAACTTGCATGTAGCCAGGTTCTGAGCTGGGATGGTGCAGTGAGCTAAAAAACGATCGATGGATCAAACCCTGATCTTTGGACTGGGTAGGAGTGTTCTGCTTAATTCAGATACTCTGTCCATCACCACCCCCTTTTCTGAATCGTTTTGTCCACCATAAGCGTGGAAGGGTATATTCAGATGTGAGTCCCTTGCTCACTGCACCATCAGGATTCAAGCAATCCGGGCCGAAGATGGCTGAAATGCCAGAAACCGGTCCCCGGAAGCTTGTTTCCTTCCCAGTATACGAATTGGCTTGGTAGTTTGGTCTGCCCTGTTCCCATGATGCACTGGACCAGGGACAGACTAATTTGCATGTAGCCAGGTTCTGAGCTAGGATGGTGCAGTGAGCTAAAAAACGGTGATGGATCAAGCCCTGATCTTTGGACTGGGTAGGAGTGTTCTGCTTAATTCAGATACTCTGTCCATCACCACCCCCTTTTCTGAATTGTTTTGTCCACCATAAGCGTGGAAGGGTATACTCAGATGTGAGTCCCTTGCTCACTGCGCCATCAGGATTCAAGCAAGCCGGCCGAAGACGGCTGAAATGCCAGAAACCGGTCCCCAGAAGCTTGTTTCCTTCCCAGTATAAGAATTGGCTTGGTAGTTTGGTCTGCCCTGTTCCCATGATGCAATGGGCCAGGGACAGACTAATATGCATGTAGCCAGGTTCTTAGCTGGGATGGTGCAGTGAGCTAAAAAACGGTGTTGGATCAAGCCCTGATCTTTGGACTGGGTAGGAGTGTTCTCCTTAATTCAGTTACTCTGTCCATCACCACCCCCTTTTCTGAATCGTTTTGTCCACCATAAGCGTGGAAGGGTATACTCAGATGTGAGTCCCTTGCTCACTGCACCATCAGGATTCAAGCAAGCCGGGCCGAAGACGGCTGAAATGCCAGAAACCGGTCCCCGGAAGCTTGTTTCCTTCCCAGTATAAGAATTGGCTTGGTAGTTTGGTCTGCCGATGTTCCCATGATGCACTTGGCCAGGGACAGACTCATTTGCATGTAGCCAGGTTCTGAGCTGGGATGGTGCAGTGAGCTAAAAAACGGTGATGGATCAAGCCCTGATCTTTGAACTGGGTAGGAGTGTTCTGCTTAATTCAGATACTCTGTCCATCACCACTCCCTTTTCTGAAACGTTTTGACCACCATAAGCGTGGAAGGGTATACTCAGATGTGAGTCCCTTGCTCACTGCACCATCAAGATTCAAGCAAGCCGGGCCGAAGACGGCTGAAATGCCAGAAACCGGTCCCCGGAAGCTTGTTTCCTTCCCAGTATAAGAATTGGCTTGGTAGTTTGGTCTGCCCTGTTTCCGTGATGCACTGGGCCAGGGACATATTAATTTGCATGTAGCCAGGTTCTGAGCTGGGATGGTGCAGTCAGCTAAAAAACGGTGATGGATCACGCCCTGATCTTTGGACTGGGTAGGAGTGTTCTGCTTAATTCAGATACTCTGTCCATCACCACCCCCTTTTCTGAATCGTTTTGTCCACCATAAGCGTTGAAGGGTATACTCAGATGTGAGTCCCTTGCTCACTGCACCATCAGGATTCAAGCAAGCCAGGCCGAAGACGGCTGAAATGCCAGAAACCGGTCCCCGGAAGCTTGTTTCCTTCCCAGTATAAGAATTGGCTTGGTAGTTTGGTCTGCCCTTTTCCCATGATGCACTGGGCCAGGGACAGACTAATTTGCATGTAGCCAGGTTCTGAGCTAGGATGGTGCAGTGAGCTAAAAAACGGTGATGGATCAAGCCCTGATCTTGGGACTGGGTAGGAGTGTTCTTCTTAATTCAGATACTCTGTCCATCACCACCCCCTTTTCTGAATCGTTTTGTCCACCATAAGCGTGGAAGGGTATACTCAGATGTGAGTCCCTTGCTCACTGCACCATCAGGATTCAAGCAAGCCGGGCCGAAGACGGCTGAAATGCCAGAAACCGGTCCTCGGAAGCTTGTTTCCTTCCCAGTATAAAAATTGGCTTGGTAGTTTGGTCTGCCCTGTTCCCATGATGCACTGGGCCAGGGACAGACTAATTTGCATGTAGCCAGGTTCCGAGCTGGGATGGTGCAGTGAGCTAAAAAACGGTGATGGATCAAGCCCTGATCTTTGGACTGGGTAGGAGTGTTCTGCTTAATTCAGTTACTCTGTCCATCACCACCCCCTTTTCTGAATCCTTTTGTCCACCATAAGCGTGGAAGGGTATACTCAGATGTGAGTCCCTTGCTCACTGCACCATCAGGATTCAAGCAAGCCGGGCCGAAGACGGCTGAAATGCCAGAAGCCGGTCCCCGGAAGCTTGTTTCCTTCCCAGTATAAGAATTGGCTTGGTAGTTTGGTCTGCCCTGTTCCCATTATGCACTGGGCCAGGGACAGACTAATTTGCATGTAGCCAGGTTCTGAGCTGGGATGGTGCAGTGATCTAAAAAAACGGTGATGGATCAAGCCCTGATCTTTGGTCTGGGTAGGAGTGTTCTGCTTAATTCAGATACTCTGTCCATCACCACCCCCTTTTCTGAATCGTTTTGTCCACCATAAGCGTGGAAGGGTATACTCAGATGTGAGTCCCTTGCTCACTGCACCATCAGGATTCAAGCAATCCGGGCCGAAGATGGCTGAAATGCCAGAAACCGGTCCCCGGAAGCTTGTTTCCTTCCCAGTATACGAATTGGCTTGGTAGTTTGGTCTGCCCTGTTCCCATGATGCACTGGGCCAGGGACAGACTAATTTGCATGTAGCCAGGTTCTGAGCTGGGATGGTGCAGTGAGCTAAAAAACGGTGATGGATCAAGCCCTGATTTTTGGACTGAGTAGGAGTGTTCTGCTTAATTCAGATACTCTGTCCATCACCACTCCCTTTTCTGAATCGTTTTGACCACCATAAGCGTGGAAGGGTATACTCAGATGTGAGTCCCTTGCTCACTGCACCATCAAGATTCAAGCAAGCCGGGCCGAAGATGGCTGAAATGCCAGAAACCGGTCCCCGGAAGCTTGTTTCCTTCCCAGTATAAGAATTGGCTTGGTAGTTTGGTCTGCCCTGTTCCCGTGATGCACTGGGCCAGGGACAGATTAATTTGCATGTAGCCAGGTTCTGAGCTGGGATGGTGCAGTGAGCTAAAAAACGGTGATGGATCACGCCCTGATCTTTGGACTGGGTAGGAGTGTTCTGCTTAAATCAGATACTCTGTCCATCACCACCCCCTTTTCCTAATCGTTTTGTCCACCATAAGCGTGGAAGGGTATACTCAGATGAGAGTCCCTTGCTCACTGCACCATCAGGATTCAAGCAAGCCGGCCGAAGACGGCTGAAATGCCAGAAACCGGTCCCCGGAAGCTTGTTTCCTTCCCAGTATAAGAATTGGCTTGGTAGTTTGGTCTGCCCTGTTCCCATGATGCAATGGGCCAGGGACAGACTAATATGCATGTAGCCAGGTTCTTAGCTGGGATGGTGCAGTGAGCTAAAAAACGGTGTTGGATCAAGCCCTGATCTTTGGACTGGGTAGGAGTGTTCTGCTTAATTCAGTTACTCTGTCCATTACCACCCCCTTTTCTGAATCGTTTTGTCCACCATAAGCGTGGAAGGGTATACTCAGATGTGAGTCCCTTGCTCACTGCACCATCAGGATTCAAGCAAGCCGGGCCGAAGACGGCTGAAATGTCAGAAACTGGTCCCCGGAAGCTTGTTTCATTCCCAGTATAAGAATTGGCTTGGTATTTTGGTCTGCCCTGTTCCCATGATGCACTGGGCCAGGGACAGACTAATTTGCATGTAGCCAGGTTCTGAGCTGGGATGGTGCAGTGAGCTAAAAAACGGTGATGGATCAAGCCCTGATCTTTGGACTGGGTAGGAGTGTTCTGCTTAATTCAGATACTCTGTCCATCACCACCCCCTTTTCTGAATCGTTTTGTCCACCATAAGCTTGGAAGGGTATACTCAGATGTGAGTCCCTTGCTCACTGCACCATCAGGATTCAAGCAAGCCGGACCGAAGACGGCTGAAATGCCAGAAACTTGTCCCCGGAAGCTTGTTTCCTTCCCAGTATAAGAATTGGCTTGGTAGTTTGGTCTGCCCTGTTCCCATAATGCACTGGCCAGGGACAGACTAATTTGCATGTAGCCAGATTCTGAGCTGTGATGGTGCAGTGAGCTAAAAAACGGTGATGGATCAAGCCCTGATCTTTGGACTGGGTAGGAGTGTTCTGCTTAATTCAGATACTCTGTCCATCGCCACCCCCTTTTCTGAATCGTTTTGTCCACCATAAGCGTGGAAGGGTATACTCAGATGTGAGTCCCTTGCTCACTGCACCATCAGGATTCAAGCAAGCCGGGCCGAAGACGGCTGAAATGCCAGAAACCGGTCCCCGGAAGCTTGTTTACTTCCCAGTATAAGAATTGGCTTGGTAGTTTGGTCTGCCCTGTTCCCATTATGCACTGGGCCAGGGACAGACTAACTTGCATGTAGCCAGGTTCTGAGCTGGGATGGTGCAGTGAGCTAAAAAACGATCGATGGATCAAACCCTGATCTTTGGACTGGCTAGGAGTGTTCTGCTTAATTCAGATACTCTGTCCATCACCACCCCCTTTTCTGAATCGTTTTGTCCACCATAAGCGTGGAAGGGTATACTCAGATGTGAGTCCCTTGCTCACTGCACCATCAGGATTCAAGCAATCCGGGCCGAAGACGGCTGAAATGCCAGAAACCGGTCCCCGGAAGCTTGTTTCCTTCCCAGTATACGAATTGGCTTGGTAGTTTGGTCTGCCCTGTTCCCATGATGCACTGGGCCAGGGACAGACTAATTTGCATGTAGCCAGGTTCTGAGCTAGGATGGTGCAGTGAGCTAAAAAACGGTGATGGATCAAGCCCTGATCTTTGGACTGGGTAGGAGTGTTCTGCTTAATTCAGATACTCTGTCCATCACCACCCCCTTTTCTGAATTGTTTTGTCCACCATAAGCGTGGAAGGGTATACTCAGATGTGAGTCCCTTGCTCACTGCACCATCAGGATTCAAGCAAGCCGGCCGAAGACGGCTGAAATGCCAGAAACCGGTCCCCGGAAGCTTGTTTCCTTCCCAGTATAAGAATTGGCTTGGTAGTTTGGTCTGCCGATGTTCCCATGATGCACTTGGCCAGGGACAGACTCATTTGCATGTAGCCAGGTTCTGAGCTGGGATAGTGCAGTGAGCTAAAAAACGGTGATGGATCAAGCCCTGATCTTTGGACTGGGTAGGAGTGTTTTGCTTAATTCAGATACTCTGTCCATCACCACTCCCTTTTCTGAAACGTTTTGACCACCATAAGCGTGGAAGGGTATACTCAGATGTGAGTCCCTTGCTCACTGCACCATCAAGATTCAAGCAAGCCGGGCCGAAGACGGCTGAAATGCCAGAAACCGGTCCCCGGAAGCTTGTTTCCTTCCCAGTATAAGAATTGGCTTGGTAGTTTGGTCTGCCCTGTTCCCGTGATGCACTGGGCCAGGGACAGATTAATTTGCATGTAGCCAGGTTCTGAGCTGGGATGGTGCAGTGAGCTAAAAAACGGTGATGGATCACACCCTGATCTTTGGACTGGGTAGGAGTGTTCTGCTTAATTCAGATACTCTGTCCATCACCACCCCCTTTTCTGAATCGTTTTGTCCACCATAAGCGTGGAAGGGTATACTCAGATGTGAGTCCTTTGCTCACTGCACCATCAGGATTCAAGCAAGCCGGGCCGAAGACGGCTGAAATGCCAGAAACCGGTCCCCGGAAGCTTGTTTCCTTCCCAGTATAAGAATTGGCTTGGTAGTTTGGTCTGCCCTTTTCCCATGATGCACTGGGCCAGGGACAGACTAATTTGCATGTAGCCAGGTTCTGAGCTAGGATGGTGCAGTGAGCTAAAAAACGGTGATGGATCAAGCCCTGATCTTTGGACTGGGTAGGAGTGTTCTGCTTAATTCAGATACTCTGTCCATCACCACCCCCTTTTCTGAATCGTTTTGTCCACCATAAGCGTGGAAGGGTATACTCAGATGTGAGTCCCTTGCTCACTGCACCGTCAGGATTCAAGCAAGCCGGGCCGAAGACGGCTGAAATGCCAGAAACCGGTCCCCGGAAGCTTGTTTCCTTCCCAGTATAAGAATTGGCTTGGTAGTTTGGTCTGCCCTGTTCCCATGATGCACTGGGCCAGGGACAGACTAATTTGCATGTAGCCAGGTTCCGAGCTGGGATGGTGCAGTGAGCTAAAAAACGGTGATGGATCAAGCCCTGATCTTTGGACTGGGTAGGAGTGTTCTGCTTAATTCAGTTACTCTGTCCATCACCACCCCCTTTTCTGAATCGTTTTGTCCACCATAAGCGTGGAAGGGTATACTCAGATGTGAGTCCCTTGCTCACTGCACCATCAGGATTCAAGCAAGCCGGGCCGAAGACGGCTGAAATGCCAGAAGCCGGTCCCCGGAAGCTTGTTTCCTTCCCAGTATAAGAATTGGCTTGGTAGTTTGGTCTGCCCTGTTCCCATGATGCACTGGGCCAGGGACAGACTCATTTGCATGTAGCCAGATTCTGAGCTTGGATGGTGCAGTGAGCTAAAAAACGGTGATGGATCAAGCCCTGATCTTTGGACTGGTAGGAGTGTTCTGCTTAATTCAGATACTCTGTCCATCACCACCCCCTTTTCTGAATCGTTTTTTCCACCATAAGCGTGGAAGGGTATACTCAGATTTGAGTCCCTTGCTCACTGCACCATCAGGATTCAAGCAAGCCAGGCCTAAGATGGCTGAAATGCCAGAAACCGGTCCCCGGAAGCTTGTTTCCTTCCCAGTATAAGAATTGGCTTGGTAGTTTGGTCTACCCTGTTCCCGTGATGCACTGGGCCAGGGACAGACTAATTTGCATGTAGCCAGGTTCTGAGCTGGGATGGTGCAGTGAGCTAAAAAACGTTGATGGATCAAGCCCTGATCTTTGGACTTGGTAGGAGTGTTCTGCTTAATTCAGATACTCTGTCCATCACCACCCCCTTCTCCTAATCGTTTTGTCCACCATAAGCGTGGAAGGGTATACTCAGATGTGAGTCCCTTGCTCACTGCACCATCAGGATTCAAGCAAGCCGGGCCGAAGACGGCTGAAATGCCAGAAACCGGTCCCTGGAAGCTTGTTTCCTTCCCAGTATAAGAATTGGCTTGGTAGTTTGGTCTGCCCTGTTCCCATGATGCACTGGGCCAGGGGCAGACTAATTTGCATGTAGCCAGGTTCTGAGCTGGGATGGTGCAGTGAGCTAAAAAACGGTATGGATCGAGCCCTGATCTTTGGACTGGGTAGGAGTGTTCTGCTTAATTCAGATACTCTGTCCATCGCCACCCCCTTTTCTGAATCGTTTTGTCCACCATAAGCGTGGAAGGGTATACTCAGATGTGAGTCCCTTGCTCACTGCACCATCAGGATTCAAGCAATCCGGGCCGAAGATGGCTGAAATGCCAGAAACCGGTCCCCGGAAGCTTGTTTCCTTCCCAGTATACGAATTGGCTTGGTAGTTTGGTCTGCCCTGTTCCCATGATGCACTGGGCCAGGGACAGACTAATTTGCATGTAGCCAGGTTCTGAGCTGGGATGGTGCAGTGAGCTAAAAAACGGTGATGGATCAAGCCCTGATCTTTGGACTGGGTAGGAGTGTTCTGCTTAATTCAGATACTCTGTCCATCACCACTCCCTTTTCTGAATCGTTTTGACCACCATAAGCGTGGAAGGGTATACTCAGATGTGAGTCCCTTGCTCACTGCACCATCAGGATTCAAGCAAGCCGGGCCGAAGATGGCTGAAATGCCAGAAACCGGTCCCCGGAAGCTTGTTTTCTTCCCAGTATAAGAATTGGCTTGGTAGTTTGGTCTGCCCTGTTCCCATGATGCACTGGGCCAGGGACAGACTAATTTGCATGTAGCCAGGTTCTGAGCTGGGATGGTGCAGTGAGCTAAAAAACGGTGATGGATCAAGCCCTGATCTATGGACTGAGTAGGAGTGTTCTGCTTAATTCAGATACTCTGTCCATCACCACTCCCTTTTCTCAATCGTTTTGACCACCATAAGCGTGGAAGGGTATACTCAGATGTGAGTCCCTTGCTCACTGCACCATCAAGATTCAAGCAAGCCGGGCCGAAGATGGCTGAAATGCCAGAAACCGGTCCCCGGAAGCTTGTTTCCTTCCCAGTATAAGAATTGGCTTGGTAGTTTGGTCTGCCCTGTTCCCGTGATGCACTGGGCCAGGGACAGATTAATTTGCATGTAGCCAGGTTCTGAGCTGGGATGGTGCAGTGAGCTAAAAAACGGTGATGGATCACCCCCTGATCTTTGGACTGGGTAGGAGTGTTCTGCTTAAATCAGATACTCTGTCCATCACCACCCCCTTTTCTGAATCGTTTTGTCCACCATAAGCGTGGAAGGGTATACTCAGATGTGAGTCCCTTGCTCACTGCACCATCAGGATTCAAGCAAGCCGGGCCGAAGATGGCTGAAATGCCAGAAACCGGTCCCCGGAAGCTTGTTTCCTTCCCAGTATAAGAATTGGCTTGGTAGTTTGGTCTGCCCTGTTCCCGTGATGCACTGTGCCAGGGACAGACTAATTTGCATGTAGCCAGGTTCTGAGCTGGGATGGTGCAGTGAGCTAAAAACGTTGATGGATCAAGCCCTGATCTTTGGACTGGGTAGGAGTGTTCTGCTTAATTCAGATACTCTGTCCATCACCACCCCCTTTTCCTAATCGTTTTGTCCACCATAAGCGTGTAAGGGTATACTCAGATGTGAGTCCCTTGCTCACTGCACCATCAGGATTCAAGCAAGCCGGGCCGAAGACGGCTGAAATGCCAGAAACCGGTCCCCGGAAGCTTGTTTCCTTCCCAGTATAAGAATTGGCTTGGTAGTTTGGTCTGCCCTGTTCCCATGATGCACTGGGCCAGGGACAGACTAATTTGCATGTAGCCAGGTTCTGAGCTGGGATGGTGCAGTGAGCTAAAAAACGGTGATGGATCAAGCCCTGATCTTTGGACTGGGTAGGAGTGTTCTGCTTAATTCAGATACTCTGTCCATCACCACCCCCTTTTCTGAATCGTTTTGTCCACCATAAGCGTGGAAGGGTATACTCAGATGTGAGTCCCTTGCTCACTGCACCATCAGGATTCAAGCAAGCCGGGCCGAAGACGGCTGAAATGTCAGAAACTGGTCTCCGGAAGCTTGTTTCCTTCCCAGTATAAGAATTGGCTTGGTAGTTTGGTCTGCCCTGTTCCCATGATGCACTGGGCCAGAGACAGACTAATTTGCATGTAGCCAGGTTCTGAGCTGGGATGGTGCAGTGAGCTAAAAAACGGTGATGGATCAAGCCCTGATCTTTGGACTGGGTAGGAGTGTTCTGCTTAATTCAGATACTCTGTCCATCACCACCCCCTTTTCTGAATTGTTTTGTCCACCATAAGCGTGGAAGGGTATACTCAGATGTGAGTCCCTTGCTCACTGCACCATCAGGATTCAAGCAAGCCGGCCGAAGACGGCTGAAATGCCAGAAACCGGTCCCCGGAAGCTTGTTTCCTTCCCAGTATAAGAATTGGCTTGGTAGTTTGGTCTGCCGATGTTCCCATGATGCACTTGGCCAGGGACAGACTCATTTGCATGTAGCCAGGTTCTGAGCTGGGATAGTGCAGTGAGCTAAAAAACGGTGATGGATCAAGCCCTGATCTTTGGACTGGGTAGGAGTGGTCTGCTTAATTCAGATACTCTGTCCATCACCACTCCCTTTTCTGAAACGTTTTGACCACCATAAGCGTGGAAGGGTATACTCAGATGTGAGTCCCTTGCTCACTGCACCATCAAGATTCAAGCAAGCCGGGCCGAAGACGGCTGAAATGCCAGAAACCGGTCCCCGGAAGCTTGTTTCCTTCCCAGTATAAGAATTGGCTTGGTAGTTTGGTCTGCCCTGTTCCCGTGATGCACTGGGCCAGGGACAGATTAATTTGCATGTAGCCAGGTTCTGAGCTGGGATGGTGCAGTGAGCTAAAAAACGGTGATGGATCACGCCCTGATCTTTGGACTGGGTAGGAGTGTTCTGCTTAATTCAGATACTCTGTCCATCACCACCCCCTTTTCTGAATCGTTTTGTCCACCATAAGCGTGGAAGGGTATACTCAGATGTGAGTCCTTTGCTCACTGCACCATCAGGATTCAAGCAAGCCGGGCCGAAGACGGCTGAAATGCCAGAAACCGGTCCCCGGAAGCTTGTTTCCTTCCCAGTATAAGAATTGGCTTGGTAGTTTGGTCTGCCGATGTTCCCATGATGCACTTGGCCAGGGACAGACTCATTTGCATGTAGCCAGGTTCTGAGCTGGGATAGTGCAGTGAGCTAAAAAACGGTGATGGATCAAGCCCTGATCTTTGGACTGGGTAGGAGTGTTCTGCTTAATTCAGATACTCTGTCCATCACCACTCCCTTTTCTGAAACGTTTTGACCACCATAAGCGTGGAAGGGTATACTCAGATGTGAGTCCCTTGCTCACTGCACCATCAAGATTCAAGCAAGCCGGGCCGAAGACGGCTGAAATGCCAGAAACCGGTCCCCGGAAGCTTGTTTCCTTCCCAGTATAAGAATTGGCTTGGTAGTTTGGTCTGCCCTGTTCCCGTGATGCACTGGGCCAGGGACAGATTAATTTGCATGTAGCCAGGTTCTGAGCTGGGATGGTGCAGTGAGCTAAAAAACGGTGATGGATCACGCCCTGATCTTTGGACTGGGTAGGAGTGTTCTGCTTAATTCAGATACTCTGTCCATCACCACCCCCTTTTCTGAATCGTTTTGTCCACCATAAGCGTGGAAGGGTATACTCAGATGTGAGTCCTTTGCTCACTGCACCATCAGGATTCAAGCAAGCCGGGCCGAAGACGGCTGAAATGCCAGAAACCGGTCCCCGGAAGCTTGTTTCCTTCCCAGTATAAGAATTGGCTTGGTAGTTTGGTCTGCCCTTTTCCCATGATGCACTGGGCCAGGGACAGACTAATTTGCATGTAGCCAGGTTCTGAGCTAGGATGGTGCAGTGAGCTAAAAAACGGTGATGGATCAAGCCCTGATCTTTGGACTGGGTAGGAGTGTTCTGCTTAATTCAGATACTCTGTCCATCACCACCCCCTTTTCTGAATCGTTTTGTCCACCATAAGCGTGGAAGGGTATACTCAGATGTGAGTCCCTTGCTCACTGCACCGTCAGGATTCAAGCAAGCCGGGCCGAAGACGGCTGAAATGCCAGAAACCGGTCCCCGGAAGCTTGTTTCCTTCCCAGTATAAGAATTGGCTTGGTAGTTTGGTCTGCCCTGTTCCCATGATGCACTGGGCCAGGGACAGACTAATTTGCATGTAGCCAGGTTCCGAGCTGGGATGGTGCAGTGAGCTAAAAAACGGTGATGGATCAAGCCCTGATCTTTGGACTGGGTAGGAGTGTTCTGCTTAATTCAGTTACTCTGTCCATCACCACCCCCTTTTCTGAATCGTTTTGTCCACCATAAGCGTGGAAGGGTATACTCAGATGTGAGTCCCTTGCTCACTGCACCATCAGGATTCAAGCAAGCCGGGCCGAAGACGGCTGAAATGCCAGAAGCCGGTCCCCGGAAGCTTGTTTCCTTCCCAGTATAAGAATTGGCTTGGTAGTTTGGTCTGCCCTGTTCCCATGATGCACTGGGCCAGGGACAGACTCATTTGCATGTAGCCAGGTTCTGAGCTTGGATGGTGCAGTGAGCTAAAAAACGGTGATGGATCAAGCCCTGATCTTTGGACTGGTAGGAGTGTTCTGCTTAATTCAGATACTCTGTCCATCACCACCCCCTTTTCTGAATCGTTTTTTCCACCATAAGCGTGGAAGGGTATACTCAGATTTGAGTCCCTTGCTCACTGCACCATCAGGATTCAAGCAAGCCAGGCCTAGGATGGCTGAAATGCCAGAAACCGGTCCCCGGAAGCTTGTTTCCTTCCCAGTATAAGAATTGGCTTGGTAGTTTGGTCTACCCTGTTCCCGTGATGCACTGGGCCAGGGACAGACTAATTTGCATGTAGCCAGGTTCTGAGCTGGGATGGTGCAGTGAGCTAAAAAACGTTGATGGATCAAGCCCTGATCTTTGGACTTGGTAGGAGTGTTCTGCTTAATTCAGATACTCTGTCCATCACCACCCCCTTCTCCTAATCGTTTTGTCCACCATAAGCGTGGAAGGGTATACTCAGATGTGAGTCCCTTGCTCACTGCACCATCAGGATTCAAGCAAGCCGGGCCGAAGACGGCTGAAATGCCAGAAACCGGTCCCTGGAAGCTTGTTTCCTTCCCAGTATAAGAATTGGCTTGGTAGTTTGGTCTGCCCTGTTCCCATGATGCACTGGGCCAGGGGCAGACTAATTTGCATGTAGCCAGGTTCTGAGCTGGGATGGTGCAGTGAGCTAAAAAACGGTATGGATCGAGCCCTGATCTTTGGACTGGGTAGGAGTGTTCTGCTTAATTCAGATACTCTGTCCATCGCCACCCCCTTTTCTGAATCGTTTTGTCCACCATAAGCGTGGAAGGGTATACTCAGATGTGAGTCCCTTGCTCACTGCACCATCAGGATTCAAGCAATCCGGGCCGAAGATGGCTGAAATGCCAGAAACCGGTCCCCGGAAGCTTGTTTCCTTCCCAGTATACGAATTGGCTTGGTAGTTTGGTCTGCCCTGTTCCCATGATGCACTGGGCCAGGGACAGACTAATTTGCATGTAGCCAGGTTCTGAGCTGGGATGGTGCAGTGAGCTAAAAAACGGTGATGGATCAAGCCCTGATCTTTGGACTGGGTAGGAGTGTTCTGCTTAATTCAGATACTCTGTCCATCACCACTCCCTTTTCTGAATCGTTTTGACCACCATAAGCGTGGAAGGGTATACTCAGATGTGAGTCCCTTGCTCACTGCACCATCAGGATTCAAGCAAGCCGGGCCGAAGATGGCTGAAATGCCAGAAACCGGTCCCCGGAAGCTTGTTTCCTTCCCAGTATAAGAATTGGATTGGTAGTTTGGTCTGCCCTGTTCCCATGATGCACTGGGCCAGGGACAGACTAATTTGCATGTAGCCAGGTTCTGAGCTGGGATGGTGCAGTGAGCTAAAAAACGGTGATGGATCAAGCCCTGATCTATGGACTGAGTAGGAGTGTTCTGCTTAATTCAGATACTCTGTCCATCACCACTCCCTTTTCTCAATCGTTTTGACCACCATAAGCGTGGAAGGGTATACTCAGATGTGAGTCCCTTGCTCACTGCACCATCAAGATTCAAGCAAGCCGGGCCGAAGATGGCTGAAATGCCAGAAACCGGTCCCCGGAAGCTTGTTTCCTTCCCAGTATAAGAATTGGCTTGGTAGTTTGGTCTGCCCTGTTCCCGTGATGCACTGGGCCAGGGACAGATTAATTTGCATGTAGCCAGGTTCTGAGCTGGGATGGTGCAGTGAGCTAAAAAACGGTGATGGATCACCCCCTGATCTTTGGACTGGGTAGGAGTGTTCTGCTTAAATCAGATACTCTGTCCATCACCACCCCCTTTTCTGAATCGTTTTGTCCACCATAAGCGTGGAAGGGTATACTCAGATGTGAGTCCCTTGCTCACTGCACCATCAGGATTCAAGCAAGCCGGGCCGAAGATGGCTGAAATGCCAGAAACCGGTCCCCGGAAGCTTGTTTCCTTCCCAGTATAAGAATTGGCTTGGTAGTTTGGTCTGCCCTGTTCCCGTGATGCACTGTGCCAGGGACAGACTAATTTGCATGTAGCCAGGTTCTGAGCTGGGATGGTGCAGTGAGCTAAAAACGTTGATGGATCAAGCCCTGATCTTTGGACTGGGTAGGAGTGTTCTGCTTAATTCAGATACTCTGTCCATCACCACCCCCTTTTCCTAATCGTTTTGTCCACCATAAGCGTGGAAGGGTATACTCAGATGTGAGTCCCTTGCTCACTGCACCATCAGGATTCAAGCAAGCCGGGCCGAAGACGGCTGAAATGCCAGAAACCGGTCCCCGGAAGCTTGTTTCCTTCCCAGTATAAGAATTGGCTTGGTAGTTTGGTCTGCCCTGTTCCCATGATGCACTGGGCCAGGGACAGACTAATTTGCATGTAGCCAGGTTCTGAGCTGGGATGGTGCAGTGAGCTAAAAAACGGTGATGGATCAAGCCCTGATCTTTGGACTGGGTAGGAGTGTTCTGCTTAATTCAGATACTCTGTCCATCACCACCCCCTTTTCTGAATCGTTTTGTCCACCATAAGCGTGGAAGGGTATACTCAGATGTGAGTCCCTTGCTCACTGCACCATCAGGATTCAAGCAAGCCGGGCCGAAGACGGCTGAAATGTCAGAAACTGGTCTCCGGAAGCTTGTTTCCTTCCCAGTATAAGAATTGGCTTGGTAGTTTGGTCTGCCCTGTTCCCATGATGCACTGGGCCAGAGACAGACTAATTTGCATGTAGCCAGGTTCTGAGCTGGGATGGTGCAGTGAGCTAAAAAACGGTGATGGATCAAGCCCTGATCTTTGGACAGGGTAGGAGTGTTCTGCTTAATTCAGATACTCTGTCCATCACCACCCCCTTTTCTGAATTGTTTTGTCCACCATAAGCGTGGAAGGGTATACTCAGATGTGAGTCCCTTGCTCACTGCACCATCAGGATTCAAGCAAGCCGGCCGAAGACGGCTGAAATGCCAGAAACCGGTCCCCGGAAGCTTGTTTCCTTCCCAGTATAAGAATTGGCTTGGTAGTTTGGTCTGCCGATGTTCCCATGATGCACTTGGCCAGGGACAGACTCATTTGCATGTAGCCAGGTTCTGAGCTGGGATAGTGCAGTGAGCTAAAAAACGGTGATGGATCAAGCCCTGATCTTTGGACTGGGTAGGAGTGTTCTGCTTAATTCAGATACTCTGTCCATCACCACTCCCTTTTCTGAAACGTTGTGACCACCATAAGCGTGGAAGGGTATACTCAGATGTGAGTCCCTTGCTCACTGCACCATCAAGATTCAAGCAAGCCGGGCCGAAGACGGCTGAAATGCCAGAAACCGGTCCCCGGAAGCTTGTTTCCTTCCCAGTATAAGAATTGGCTTGGTAGTTTGGTCTGCCCTGTTCCCGTGATGCACTGGGCCAGGGACAGATTAATTTGCATGTAGCCAGGTTCTGAGCTGGGATGGTGCAGTGAGCTAAAAAACGGTGATGGATCACGCCCTGATCTTTGGACTGGGTAGGAGTGTTCTGCTTAATTCAGATACTCTGTCCATCACCACCCCCTTTTCTGAATCGTTTTGTCCACCATAAGCGTGGAAGGGTATACTCAGATGTGAGTCCTTTGCTCACTGCACCATCAGGATTCAAGCAAGCCGGGCCGAAGACGGCTGAAATGCCAGAAACCGGTCCCCGGAAGCTTGTTTCCTTCCCAGTATAAGAATTGGCTTGGTAGTTTGATCTGCCCTTTTCCCATGATGCACTGGGCCAGGGACAGACTCATTTGCATGTAGCCAGGTTCTGAGCTTGGATGGTGCAGTGAGCTAAAAAACGGTGATGGATCAAGCCCTGATCTTTGGACTGGTAGGAGTGTTCTGCTTAATTCAGATACTCTGTCCATCACCACCCCCTTTTCTGAATCGTTTTGTCCACCATAAGCGTGGAAGGGTATACTCAGATTTGAGTCCCTTGCTCACTGCACCATCAGGATTCAAGCAAGCCAGGCCTAAGATGGCTGAATTGCCAGAAACCGGTCCCCGGAAGCTTGTTTCCTTCCCAGTATAAGAATTGGCTTGGTAGTTTGGTCTACCCTGTTCCTGTGATGCACTGGGCCAGGGACAGACTAATTTGCATGTAGCCAGGTTCTGAGCTGGGATGGTGCAGTGAGCTAAAAAACGTTGATGGATCAAGCCCTGATCTTTGGACTTGGTAGGAGTGTTCTGCTTAATTCAGATACTCTGTCCATCACCACCCCCTTCTCCTAATCGTTTTGTCCACCATAAGCGTGGAAGGGTATACTCAGATGTGAGTCCCTTGCTCACTGCACCATCAGGATTCAAGCAAGCCGGGCCGAAGACGGCTGAAATGCCAGAAACCGGTCCCTGGAAGCTTGTTTCCTTCCCAGTATAAGAATTGGCTTGGTAGTTTGGTCTGCCCTGTTCCCATGATGCACTGGGCCAGGGGCAGACTAATTTGCATGTAGCCAGGTTCTGAGCTGGGATGGTGCAGTGAGCTAAAAAACGGTATGGATCGAGCCCTGATCTTTGGACTGGGTAGGAGTGTTCTGCTTAATTCAGATACTCTGTCCATCGCCACTCCCTTTTCTGAATCGTTTTGTCCACCATAAGCGTGGAAGGGTATACTCAGATGTGAGTCCCTTGCTCACTGCACCATCAGGATTCAAGCAATCCGGGCCGAAGATGGCTGAAATGCCAGAAACCGGTCCCCGGAAGCTTGTTTCCTTCCCAGTATACGAATTGGCTTGGTAGTTTGGTCTGCCCTGTTCCCATGATGCACTGGGCCAGGGACAGACTAATTTGCATGTAGCCAGGTTCTGAGCTGGGATGGTGCAGTGAGCTAAAAAACGGTGATGGATCAAGCCCTGATCTTTGGACTGGGTAGGAGTGTTCTGCTTAATTCAGATACTCTGTCCATCACCACCCCCTTTTCTGAATCGTTTTGACCACCATAAGCGTGGAAGGGTATACTCAGATGTGAGTCCCTTGCTCACTGCACCATCAGGATTCAAGCAAGCCGGGCCGAAGATGGCTGAAATGCCAGAAACCGGTCCCCGGAAGCTTGTGTCCTTCCCAGTATAAGAATTGGCTTGGTAGTTTGGTCTGCCCTGTTCCCATGATGCACTGGGCCAGGGACAGACTAATTTGCATGTAGCCAGGTTCTGAGCTGGGATGGTGCAGTGAGCTAAAAAACGGTGATGGATCAAAAACTGATCTATGGACTGAGTAGGAGTGTTCTGCTTAATTCAGATACTCTGTCCATCACCACTCCCTTTTCTGAATCGTTTTGACCACCATAAGCGTGGAAGGGTATACTCAGATGTGAGTCCCTTGCTCACTGCACCATCAAGATTCAAGCAAGCCGGGCCGAAGATGGCTGAAATGCCAGAAACCGGTCCCCGGAAGCTTGTTTCCTTCCCAGTATAAGAATTGGCTTGGTAGTTTGGTCTGCCCTGTTCCCGTGATGCACTGGGCCAGGGACAGATTAATTTGCATGTAGCCAGGTTCTGAGCTGGGATGGTGCAGTGAGCTAAAAAACGGTGATGGATCACCCCCTGATCTTTGGACTGGGTAGGAGTGTTCTGCTTAAATCAGATACTCTGTCCATCACCACCCCCTTTTCTGAATCGTTTTGTCCACCATAAGCGTGGAAGGGTATACTCAGATGTGAGTCCCTTGCTCACTGCACCATCAGGATTCAAGCAAGCCGGGCCGAAGATGGCTGAAATGCCAGAAACCGGTCCCCGGAAGCTTGTTTCCTTCCCAGTATAAGAATTGGCTTGGTAGTTTGGTCTGCCCTGTTCCCGTGATGCACTGTGCCAGGGACAGACTAATTTGCATGTAGCCAGGTTCTGAGCTGGGATGGTGCAGTGAGCTAAAAACGTTGATGGATCAAGCCCTGATCTTTGGACTAGGTAGGAGTGTTCTGCTTAATTCAGATACTCTGTCCATCACCACCCCCTTTTCCTAATCGTTTTGTCCACCATAAGCGTGGAAGGGTATACTCAGATGTGAGTCCCTTGCTCACTGCACCATCAGGATTCAAGCAAGCCGGGCCGAAGACGGCTGAAATGCCAGAAACCGGTCCCCGGAAGCTTGTTTCCTTCCCAGTATAAGAATTGGCTTGGTAGTTTGGTCTGCCCTGTTCCCATGATGCACTGGGCCAGGGACAGACTAATTTGCATGTAGCCAGGTTCTGAGCTGGGATGGTGCAGTGAGCTAAAAAACGGTGATGGATCAAGCCCTGATCTTTGGACTGGGTAGGAGTGTTCTGCTTAATTCAGATACTCTGTCCATCACCACCCCCTTTTCTGAATCGTTTTGTCCACCATAAGCGTGGAAGGGTATACTCAGATGTGAGTCCCTTGCTCACTGCACCATCAGGATTCAAGCAAGCCGGGCCGAAGACGGCTGAAATGTCAGAAACTGGTCTCCGGAAGCTTGTTTCCTTCCCAGTATAAGAATTGGCTTGGTAGTTTGGTCTGCCCTGTTCCCATGATGCACTGGGCCAGAGACAGACTAATTTGCATGTAGCCAGGTTCTGAGCTGGGATGGTGCAGTGAGCTAAAAAACGGTGATGGATCAAGCCCTGATCTTTGGACTGGGTAGGAGTGTTCTGTTTAATTCAGATACTCTGTCCATCACACCCCCTTTTCTGAATCGTTTTGTCCACCATAAGCTTGGAAGGGTATACTCAGATGTGAGTCCCTTGCTCACTGCACCATCAGGATTCAAGCAAGCCGGGCCGAAGACGGCTGAAATGCCAGAAACTGGTCCCCGGAAGCTTGTTTCCTTCCCAGTATAAGAATTGGCTTGGTAGTTTGGTCTGCCCTGTTCCCATAATGCACTGGCCAGGGACAGACTAATTTGCATGTAGCCAGATTCTGAGCTGTGATGGTGCAGTGAGCTAAAAAACGGTGATGGATCAAGCCCTGATCTTTGGACTGGGTAGGAGTGTTCTGCTTAATTCAGATACTCTGTCCATCACCACCCCCTTTTCTGAATCGTTTTGTCCACCATAAGCGTGGAAGGGTATACTCAGATGTGAGTCCCTTGCTCACTGCACCATCAGGATTCAAGCAAGCCGGGCCGAAGACGGCTGAAATGTCAGAAACTGGTCTCCGGAAGCTTGTTTCCTTCCCAGTATAAGAATTGGCTTGGTAGTTTGGTCTGCCCTGTTCCCATGATGCACTGGGCCAGAGACAGACTAATTTGCATGTAGCCAGGTTCTGAGCTGGGATGGTGCAGTGAGCTAAAAAACGGTGATGGATCAAGCCCTGATCTTTGGACAGGGTAGGAGTGTTCTGCTTAATTCAGATACTCTGTCCATCACCACCCCCTTTTCTGAATTGTTTTGTCCACCATAAGCGTGGAAGGGTATACTCAGATGTGAGTCCCTTGCTCACTGCACCATCAGGATTCAAGCAAGCCGGCCGAAGACGGCTGAAATGCCAGAAACCGGTCCCCGGAAGCTTGTTTCCTTCCCAGTATAAGAATTGGCTTGGTAGTTTGGTCTGCCGATGTTCCCATGATGCACTTGGC
Source organism: Lissotriton vulgaris (assembly GCF_964263255.1). Lineage (NCBI taxonomy): Eukaryota > Metazoa > Chordata > Amphibia > Caudata > Salamandridae > Lissotriton > Lissotriton vulgaris. Next base: position 105,044 of record NW_028244720.1, read on the forward strand.
CAGGGACAGACTCATTTGCATGTAGCCAGGTTCTGAGCTGGGATAGTGCAGTGAGCTAAAAAACGGTGATGGATCAAGCCCTGATCTTTGGACTGGGTAGGAGTGTTCTGCTTAATTCAGATACTCTGTCCATCACCACTCCCTTTTTTGAAACGTTTTGACCACCATAAGCGTGGAAGGGTATACTCAGATGTGAGTCCCTTGCTCACTGCACCATCAAGATTCAAGCAAGCCGGGCCGAAGACGGCTGAAATGCCAGAAACCGGTCCCCGGAAGCTTGTTTCCTTCCCAGTATAAGAATTGGCTTGGTAGTTTGGTCTGCCCTGTTCCCGTGATGCACTGGGCCAGGGACAGATTAATTTGCATGTAGCCAGGTTCTGAGCTGGGATGGTGCAGTGAGCTAAAAAACGGTGATGGATCACGCCCTGATCTTTGGACTGGGTAGGAGTGTTCTGCTTAATTCAGATACTCTGTCCATCACCACCCCCTTTTCTGAATCGTTTTGTCCACCATAAGCGTGGAAGGGTATACTCAGATGTGAGTCCTTTGCTCACTGCACCATCAGGATTCAAGCAAGCCGGGCCGAAGACGGCTGAAATGCCAGAAACCGGTCCCCGGAAGCTTGTTTCCTTCCCAGTATAAGAATTGGCTTGGTAGTTTGGTCTGCCCTTTTCCCATGATGCACTGGGCCAGGGACAGACTCATTTGCATGTAGCCAGGTTCTGAGCTTGGATGGTGCAGTGAGCTAAAAAACGGTGATGGATCAAGCCCTGATCTTTGGACTGGTAGGAGTGTTTTGCTTAATTCAGATACTCTGTCCATCACCACCCCCTTTTCTGAATCGTTTTGTCCACCATAAGCGTGGAAGGGTATACTCAGATTTGAGTCCCTTGCTCACTGCACCATCAGGATTCAAGCAAGCCAGGCCTAAGATGGCTGAAATGCCAGAAACCGGTCCCCGGAAGCTTGTTTCCTTCCCAGTATAAGAATTGGCTTGGTAGTTTGGTCTACCCTGTTCCTGTGATGCACTGGGCCAGGGACAGACTAATTTGCATGTAGCCAGGTTCTGAGCTGGGATGGTGCAGTGAGCTAAAAAACGTTGATGGATCAAGCCCTGATCTTTGGACTTGGTAGGAGTGTTCTGCTTAATTCAGATACTCTGTCCATCACCACCCCCTTCTCCTAATCGTTTTGTCCACCATAAGCGTGGAAGGGTATACTCAGATGTGAGTCCCTTGCTCACTGCACCATCAGGATTCAAGCAAGCCGGGCCGAAGACGGCTGAAATGCCAGAAACCGGTCCCTGGAAGCTTGTTTCCTTCCCAGTATAAGAATTGGCTTGGTAGTTTGGTCTGCCCTGTTCCCATGATGCACTGGGCCAGGGGCAGACTAATTTGCATGTAGCCAGGTTCTGAGCTGGGATGGTGCAGTGAGCTAAAAAACGGTATGGATCGAGCCCTGATCTTTGGACTGGGTAGGAGTGTTCTGCTTAATTCAGATACTCTGTCCATCGCCACTCCCTTTTCTGAATCGTTTTGTCCACCATAAGCGTGGAAGGGTATACTCAGATGTGAGTCCCTTGCTCACTGCACCATCAGGATTCAAGCAATCCGGGCCGAAGATGGCTGAAATGCCAGAAACCGGTCCCCGGAAGCTTGTTTCCTTCCCAGTATACGAATTGGCTTGGTAGTTTGGTCTGCCCTGTTCCCATGATGCACTGGGCCAGGGACAGACTAATTTGCATGTAGCCAGGTTCTGAGCTGGGATGGTGCAGTGAGCTAAAAAACGGTGATGGATCAAGCCCTGATCTTTGGACTGGGTAGGAGTGTTCTGCTTAATTCAGATACTCTGTCCATCACCACCCCCTTTTCTGAATCGTTTTGACCACCATAAGCGTGGAAGGGTATACTCAGATGTGAGTCCCTTGCTCACTGCACCATCAGGATTCAAGCAAGCCGGGCCGAAGATGGCTGAAATGCCAGAAACCGGTCCCCGGAAGCTTGTGTCCTTCCCAGTATAAGAATTGGCTTGGTAGTTTGGTCTGCCCTGTTCCCATGATGCACTGGGCCAGGGACAGACTAATTTGCATGTAGCCAGGTTCTGAGCTGGGATGGTGCAGTGAGCTAAAAAACGGTGATGGATCAAGCCCTGATCTATGGACTGAGTAGGAGTGTTCTGCTTAATTCAGATACTCTGTCCATCACCACTCCCTTTTCTGAATCGTTTTGACCACCATAAGCGTGGAAGGGTATACTCAGATGTGAGTCCCTTGCTCACTGCACCATCAAGATTCAAGCAAGCCGGGCCGAAGATGGCTGAAATGCCAGAAACCGGTCCCCGGAAGCTTGTTTCCTTCCCAGTATAAGAATTGGCTTGGTAGTTTGGTCTGCCCTGTTCCCGTGATGCACTGGGCCAGGGACAGATTAATTTGCATGTAGCCAGGTTCTGAGCTGGGATGGTGCAGTGAGCTAAAAAACGGTGATGGATCACCCCCTGATCTTTGGACTGGGTAGGAGTGTTCTGCTTAAATCAGATACTCTGTCCATCACCACCCCCTTTTCTGAATCGTTTTGTCCACCATAAGCGTGGAAGGGTATACTCAGATGTGAGTCCCTTGCTCACTGCACCATCAGGATTCAAGCAAGCCGGGCCGAAGATGGCTGAAATGCCAGAAACCGGTCCCCGGAAGCTTGTTTCCTTCCCAGTATAAGAATTGGCTTGGTAGTTTGGTCTGCCCTGTTCCCGTGATGCACTGTGCCAGGGACAGACTAATTTGCATGTAGCCAGGTTCTGAGCTGGGATGGTGCAGTGAGCTAAAAACGTTGATGGATCAAGCCCTGATCTTTGGACTAGGTAGGAGTGTTCTGCTTAATTCAGATACTCTGTCCATCACCACCCCCTTTTCCTAATCGTTTTGTCCACCATAAGCGTGGAAGGGTATACTCAGATGTGAGTCCCTTGCTCACTGCACCATCAGGATTCAAGCAAGCCGGGCCGAAGACGGCTGAAATGCCAGAAACCGGTCCCCGGAAGCTTGTTTCCTTCCCAGTATAAGAATTGGCTTGGTAGTTTGGTCTGCCCTGTTCCCATGATGCACTGGGCCAGGGACAGACTAATTTGCATGTAGCCAGGTTCTGAGCTGGGATGGTGCAGTGAGCTAAAAAACGGTGATGGATCAAGCCCTGATCTTTGGACTGGGTAGGAGTGTTCTGCTTAATTCAGATACTCTGTCCATCACCACCCCCTTTTCTGAATCGTTTTGTCCACCATAAGCGTGGAAGGGTATACTCAGATGTGAGTCCCTTGCTCACTGCACCATCAGGATTCAAGCAAGCCGGGCCGAAGACGGCTGAAATGTCAGAAACTGGTCTCCGGAAGCTTGTTTCCTTCCCAGTATAAGAATTGGCTTGGTAGTTTGGTCTGCCCTGTTCCCATGATGCACTGGGCCAGAGACAGACTAATTTGCATGTAGCCAGGTTCTGAGCTGGGATGGTGCAGTGAGCTAAAAAACGGTGATGGATCAAGCCCTGATCTTTGGACTGGGTAGGAGTGTTCTGTTTAATTCAGATACTCTGTCCATCACACCCCCTTTTCTGAATCGTTTTGTCCACCATAAGCTTGGAAGGGTATACTCAGATGTGAGTCCCTTGCTCACTGCACCATCAGGATTCAAGCAAGCCGGGCCGAAGACGGCTGAAATGCCAGAAACTGGTCCCCGGAAGCTTGTTTCCTTCCCAGTATAAGAATTGGCTTGGTAGTTTGGTCTGCCCTGTTCCCATAATGCACTGGCCAGGGACAGACTAATTTGCATGTAGCCAGATTCTGAGCTGTGATGGTGCAGTGAGCTAAAAAACGGTGATGGATCAAGCCCTGATCTTTGGACTGGGTTGGAGTGTTCTGCTTAATTCAGATACTCTGTCCATCGCCACCCCCTTTTCTGAATCGTTTTGTCCACCATAAGCGTGGAAGGGTATACTCAGATGTGAGTCCCTTGCTCACTGCACCATCAGGATTCAAGCAAGCCGGGCCGAAGACGGCTGAAATGCCAGAAACAGGTCCCCGGAAGCTTGTTTCCTTCCCAGTATAAGAATTGGCTTGGTAGTTTGGTCTGCCCTGTTCCCATTATGCACTGGGCCAGGGACAGACTAACTTGCATGTAGCCAGGTTCTGAGCTGGGATGGTGCAGTGAGCTAAAAAACGGTGATGGATCAAGCCCTGATCTTTGGACTGGGTAGGAGTGTTCTGCTTAATTCAGATACTCTGTCCATCACCACCCCCTTTTCTGAATCGTTTTGTCCACCATAAGCGTGGAAGGGTAAACTCAGATGTGAGTCCCTTGCTCACTGCACCATCAGGATTCAAGCAAGCCGGGCCGAAGACAGCTGAAATGCCAGAAACTGGTCCCCGGAAGCTTGTTTCCTTCCCAGTATAAGAATTGGCTTGGTAGTTTGGTCTGCCCTGTTCCCATGATGCACTGGCCAGGGACAGACTAATTTGCATGTAGCCAGATTCTGAGCTGTGATGGTGCAGTGAGCTAAAAAACGGTGATGGATCAAGCCCTGATCTTTGGACTGGGTAGGAGTGTTCTGCCTAATTCAGATACTCTGTCCATTGCCACCCCCTTTTCTGAATCGTTTTGTCCACCATAAGCGTGGAAGGGTATACTCAGATGTGAGTCCCTTGCTCACTGCACCATCAGGATTCAAGCAAGCCGGGCCGAAGACGGCTGAAATGCCAGAAACCGGTCCCCGGAAGCTTGTTTCCTTCCCAGTATAAGAATTGGCTTGGTAGTTTGGTCTGCCCTGTTCCCATGATGCACTGGGCCAGGGACAGACTAATTTGCATGTAGCCAGGTTCTGAGCTGGGATGGTGCAGTGAGCTAAAAAACGGTGATGGATAAAGCCCTGATCTTCTGACTGGGTAGGAGTGTTCTGCTTAATTCAGATACTCTGTCCATCACCACCCCCTTTTCTGAATCGTTTTGTCCACCATAAGCGTGGAAGGGTATACTCAGATGTGAGTCCCTTGCTCACTGCACCATCAGGATTCAAGCAATCCGGGCCGAAGACGGCTGAAATGCCAGAAACCGGTCCCCGGAAGCTTGTTTCCTTCCCAGTATACGAATTTGCTTGGTAGTTTGGTCTGCCCTGTTCCCATGATGCACTGGGCCAGGGACAGACTAATTTGCATGTAGCCAGGTTCTGAGCTGGGATGGTGCAGTGAGCTAAAAAAACGGTGATGGATCAAGCCCTGATCTTTGGACTGGGTAGGAGTGTTCTGCTTAATTCAGATACTCTGTCCATCACCACCCCCTTTTCTGAATTGTTTTGTCCACCATAAGCGTGGAAGGGTATACTCAGATGTGAGTCCCTTGCTCACTGCACCATCAGGATTCAAGCAAGCCGGCCGAAGACGGCTGAAATGCCAGAAACCGGTCCCCGGAAGCTTGTTTCCTTCCCAGTATAAGAATTGGCTTGGTAGTTTGGTCTGCCCTGTTCCCATGATGCACTGGGCCAGGGACAGACTAATATGCATGTAGTCAGGTTCTTAGCTGGGATGGTGCAGTGAGCTAAAAAACGGTGTTGGATCAAGCCCTGATCTTTGGACTGGGTAGGAGTGTTCTGCTTAATTCAGTTACTCTGTCCATCACCACCCCCTTTTCTGAATCGTTTTGTCCACCATAAGCGTGGAAGGGTATACTCAGATGTGAGTCCCTTGCTCACTGCACCATCAGGATTCAAGCAAGCCGGACCGAAGACGGCTGAAATGCCAGAAACCGGTCCCCGGAAGCTTGTTTCCTTCCCAGTATAAGAATTGGCTTGGTAGTTTGGTCTGCCCTGTTCCCGTGATGCACTGGGCCAGGGACAGATTAATTTGCATGTAGCCAGGTTCTGAGCTGGGATGGTGCAGTGAGCTAAAAAACGGTGATGGATCACGCCCTGATCTTTGGACTGGGTAGGAGTGTTCTGCTTAAATCAGATACTCTGTCCATCACCACCCCCTTTTCTGAATCGTTTTGTCCACCATAAGCGTGGAAGGGTATACTCAGATGTGAGTCCCTTGCTCACTGCACCATCAGGATTCAAGCAAGCCGGGCCGAAGATGGCTGAAATGCCTGAAACCGGTCCCCGGAAGCTTGTTTCCTTCCCAGTATAAGAATTGGCTTGGTAGTTTGGTCTGCCCTGTTCCCGTGATGCACTGTGCCAGGGACAGACTAATTTGCATGTAGCCAGGTTCTGAGCTGGGATGGTGCAGTGAGCTAAAAACGTTGATGGATCAAGCCCTGATCTTTGGACTGGGTAGGAGTGTTCTGCTTAATTCAGATACTCTGTCCATCACCACCCCCTTTTCCTAATCGTTTTGTCCACCATAAGCGTGGAAGGGTATACTCAGATGTGAGTCCCTTGCTCACTGCACCATCAGGATTCAAGCAAGCCGGGCCGAAGACGGCTGAAATGCCAGAAACCGGTCCCCGGAAGCTTGTTTCCTTCCCAGTATAAGAATTGGCTTGGTAGTTTGGTCTGCCCTGTTCCCATGATGCACTGGGCCAGGGACAGACTAATTTGCATGTAGCCAGGTTCTGAGCTGGGATGGTGCAGTGAGCTAAAAAACGGTGATGGATCAAGCCCTGATCTTTGGGCTGGGTAGGAGTGTTCTGCTAAATTCAGATACTCTGTCCATCACCACCCCCTTTTCTGAATCGTTTTGTCCACCATAAGCGTGGAAGGGTATACTCAGATGTGAGTCCCTTGCTCACTGCACCATCAGGATTCAAGCAAGCCGGGCCGAAGACTGCTGAAATGTCAGAAACTGGTCCCCGGAAGCTTGTTTCCTTCCCAGTATAAGAATTGGCTTGGTAGTTTGGTCTGCCCTGTTCCCATGATGCACTGGGCCAGGGACAGACTAATTTGCATGTAGCAAGGTTCTGAGCTGGGATGGTGCAGTGAGCTAAAAAACAGTGATGGATCAAGCCCTGATCTTTGGACTGGGTAGGAGTGTTCTGCTTAATTCAGATACTCTGTCCATCACCACCCCCTTTTCTGAATTGTTTTGTCCACCATAAGCGTGGAAGGGTATACTCAGATGTGAGTCCCTTGCTCACTGCACCATCAGGATTCAAGCAAGCCGGCCGAAGACGGCTGAAATGCCAGAAACCGGTCCCCGGAAGCTTGTTTCCTTCCCAGTATAAGAATTGGCTTGGTAGTTTGGTCTGCCCTGTTCCCATGATGCACTGGGCCAGGGACAGACTAATATGCATGTAGTCAGGTTCTTAGCTGGGATGGTGCAGTGAGCTAAAAAACGGTGTTGGATCAAGCCCTGATCTTTGGACTGGGTAGGAGTGTTCTGCTTAATTCAGTTACTCTGTCCATCACCACCCCCTTTTCTGAATCGTTTTGTCCACCATAAGCGTGGAAGGGTATACTCAGATGTGAGTCCCTTGCTCACTGCACCATCAGGATTCAAGCAAGCCGGACCGAAGACGGCTGAAATACCAGAAACCGGTCCCCGGAAGCTTGTTTCCTTCCCAGTATAAGAATTGGCTTGGTAGTTTGGTCTGCCCTGTTCCCGTGATGCACTGGGCCAGGGACAGATTAATTTGCATGTAGCCAGGTTCTGAGCTGGGATGGTGCAGTGAGCTAAAAAACGGTGATGGATCACGCCCTGATCTTTGGACTGGGTAGGAGTGTTCTGCTTAAATCAGATACTCTGTCCATCACCACCCCCTTTTCTGAATCGTTTTGTCCACCATAAGCGTGGAAGGGTATACTCAGATGTGAGTCCCTTGCTCACTGCACCATCAGGATTCAAGCAAGCCGGGCCGAAGATGGCTGAAATGCCTGAAACCGGTCCCCGGAAGCTTGTTTCCTTCCCAGTATAAGAATTGGCTTGGTAGTTTGGTCTGCCCTGTTCCCGTGATGCACTGTGCCAGGGACAGACTAATTTGCATGTAGCCAGGTTCTGAGCTGGGATGGTGCAGTGAGCTAAAAACGTTGATGGATCAAGCCCTGATCTTTGGACTGGGTAGGAGTGTTCTGCTTAATTCAGATACTCTGTCCATCACCACCCCCTTTTCCTAATCGTTTTGTCCACCATAAGCGTGGAAGGGTATACTCAGATGTGAGTCCCTTGCTCACTGCACCATCAGGATTCAAGCAAGCCGGGCCGAAGACGGCTGAAATGCCAGAAACCGGTCCCCGGAAGCTTGTTTCCTTCCCAGTATAAGAATTGGCTTGGTAGTTTGGTCTGCCCTGTTCCCATGATGCACTGGGCCAGGGACAGACTAATTTGCATGTAGCCAGGTTCTAAGCTGGGATGGTGCAGTGAGCTAAAAAACGGTGATGGATCAAGCCCTGATCTTTGGGCTGGGTAGGAGTGTTCTGCTTAATTCAGATACTCTGTCCATCACCACCCCCTTTTCTGAATCGTTTTGTCCACCATAAGCGTGGAAGGGTATACTCAGATGTGAGTCCCTTGCTCACTGCACCATCAGGATTCAAGCAAGCCGGGCCGAAGACGGCTGAAATGTCAGAAACTGGTCCCCGGAAGCTTGTTTCCTTCCCAGTATAAGAATTGGCTTGGTAGTTTGGTCTGCCCTGTTCCCATGATGCACTGGGCCAGGGACAGACTAATTTGCATGTAGCAAGGTTCTGAGCTGGGATGGTGCAGTGAGCTAAAAAACGGTGATGGATGAAGCCCTGATCTTTGGACTGGGTAGGAGTGTTCTGCTTAATTCAGATACTCTGTCCATCACCACCCCCTTTTCTGAATCGTTTTGTCCACCATAAGCTTGGGAGGGTATACTCAGATGTGAGTCCCTTGCTCACTGCACCATCAGGATTCAAGCAAGCCGGGCCGAAGACGGCTGAAATGCCAGAAACTGGTCCCCGGAAGCTTGTTTCCTTCCCAGTATAAGAATTGGCTTGGTAGTTTGGTCTGCCCTGTTCCCATAATGCACTGGCCAGGGACAGACTAATTTGCATGTAGCCAGATTCTGAGCTGTGATGGTGCAGTGAGCTAAAAAACGGTGATGGATCAAGCCCTGATCTTTGGACTGGGTAGGAGTGTTCTGCTTAATTCAGATACTCTGTCCATCGCCACCCCCTTTTCTGAATCGTTTTGTCCACCATAAGCGTGGAAGGGTATACTCAGATGTGAGTCCCTTGCTCACTGCACCATCAGGATTCAAGCAAGCCGGGCCGAAGACGGCTGAAATGCCAGAAACAGGTCCCCGGAAGCTTGTTTCCTTCCCAGTATAAGAATTGGCTTGGTAGTTTGGTCTGCCCTGTTCCCATTATGCACTGGGCCAGGGACAGACTAACTTGCATGTAGCCAGGTTCTGAGCTGGGATGGTGCAGTGAGCTAAAAAACGATCGATGGATCAAACCCTGATCTTTGGACTGGGTAGGAGTGTTCTGCTTAATTCAGATACTCTGTCCATCACCACCCCCTTTTCTGAATCGTTTTGTCCACCATAAGCGTGGAAGGGTATATTCAGATGTGAGTCCCTTGCTCACTGCACCATCAGGATTCAAGCAATCCGGGCCGAAGACGGCTGAAATGCCAGAAACCGGTCCCCGGAAGCTTGTTTCCTTCCCAGTATACGAATTGGCTTGGTAGTTTGGTCTGCCCTGTTCCCATGATGCACTGGGCCAGGGACAGACTAATTTGCATGTAGCCAGGTTCTGAGCTAGGATGGTGCAGTGAGCTAAAAAACGGTGATGGATCAAGCCCTGATCTTTGGACTGGGTAGGAGTGTTCTGCTTAATTCAGATACTCTGTCCATCACCACCCCCTTTTCTGAATTGTTTTGTCCACCATAAGCGTGGAAGGGTATACTAAGATGTGAGTCCCTTGCTCACTGCACCATCAGGATTCAAGCAAGCCGGCCGAAGACGGCTGAAATGCCAGAAACCGGTCCCCGGAAGCTTGTTTCCTTCCCAGTATAAGAATTGGCTTGGTAGTTTGGTCTGCCCTGTTCCCATGATGCAATGGGCCAGGGACAGACTAATATGCATGTAGCCAGGTTCTTAGCTGGGATGGTGCAGTGAGCTAAAAAACGGTGTTGGATCAAGCCCTGATCTTTGGACTGGGTAGGAGTGTTCTCCTTAATTCAGTTACTCTGTCCATCACCACCCCCTTTTCTGAATCGTTTTGTCCACCATAAGCGTGGAAGGGTATACTCAGATGTGAGTCCCTTGCTCACTGCACCATCAGGATTCAAGCAAGTCGGGCCGAAGACGGCTGAAATGCCAGAAACCGGTCCCCGGAAGCTTGTTTCCTTCCCAGTATAAGAATTGGCTTGGTAGTTTGGTCTGCCGATGTACCCATGATGCACTTGGCCAGGGACAGACTCATTTGCATGTAGCCAGGTTCTGAGCTGGGATGGTGCAGTGAGCTAAAAAACGGTGATGGATCAAGCCCTGATCTTTGGACTGGGTAGGAGTGTTCTGCTTAATTCAGATACTCTGTCCATCACCACTCCCTTTTCTGAAACGTTTTGACCACCATAAGCGTGGAAGGGTATACTCAGATGTGAGTCCCTTGCTCACTGCACCATCAAGTTTCAAGCAAGCCGGGCCGAAGACGGCTGAAATGCCAGAAACCGGTCCCCGGAAGCTTGTTTCCTTCCCAGTATAAGAATTGGCTTGGTAGTTTGGTCTGCCCTGTTCCCGTGATGCACTGGGCCAGGGACAGATTAATTTGCATGTAGCCAGGTTCTGAGCTGGGATGGTGCAGTGAGCTAAAAAACGGTGATGGATCACGCCCTGATCTTTGGACTGGGTAGGAGTGTTCTGCTTAATTCAGATACTCTGTCCATCACCACCCCCTTTTCTGAATCGTTTTGTCCACCATAAGCGTGGAAGGGTATACTCAGATGTGAGTCCCTTGCTCACTGCACCATCAGGATTCAAGCAAGCCGGGCCGAAGACGGCTGAAATGCCAGAAACCGGTCCCCGGAAGCTTGTTTCCTTCCCAGTATAAGAATTGGCTTGGTAGTTTGGTCTGCCCTTTTCCCATGATGCACTGGGCCAGGGACAGACTAATTTGCATGTAGCCAGGTTCTGAGCTAGGATGGTGCAGTGAGCTAAAAAACGGTGATGGATCAAGCCCTGATCTTGGGACTGGGTAGGAGTGTTCTGCTTAATTCAGATACTCTGTCCATCACCACCCCCTTTTCTGAATCGTTTTGTCCACCATAAGCGTGGAAGGGTATACTCAGATGTGAGTCCCTTGCTCACTGCACCATCAGGATTCAAGCAAGCCGGGCCGAAGTTGGCTGAAATGCCAGAAACCGGTCCTCAGAAGCTTGTTTCCTTCCCAGTATAAGAATTGGCTTGGTAGTTTGGTCTGCCCTGTTCCCATGATGCACTGGGTCAGGGACAGACTAATTTGCATGTAGCCAGGTTCCGAGCTGGGATGGTGCAGTGAGCTAAAAAACGGTGATGGATCAAGCCCTGATCTTTGGACTGGGTAGGAGTGTTCTGCTTAATTCAGTTACTCTGTCCATCACCACCCCCTTTTCTGAATCGTTTTGTCCACCATAAGCGTGGAAGGGTATACTCAGATGTGAGTCCCTTGCTCACTGCACCATCAGGATTCAAGCAAGCCGGGCCGAAGACGGCTGAAATGCCAGAAGCCGGTCCCCGGAAGCTTGTTTCCTTCCCAGTATAAGAATTGGCTTGGTAGTTTGGTCTGCCCTGTTCCCATGATGCACTGGGCCAGGGACAGACTCATTTGCATGTAGCCAGGTTCTGAGCTTGGATGGTGCAGTGAGCTAAAAAACGGTGATGGATCAAGCCCTGATCTTTGGACTGGGTAGGAGTGTTCTGCTTAATTCAGATACTCTGTCCATCACCACTCCCTTTTCTGAATCGTTTTGACCACCATAAGCGTGAAAGGGTATACTCAGATGTGAGTCCCTTGCTCACTGCACCATCAGGATTCAAGCAAGCCGGGCCGAAGATGGCTGAAATGCCAGAAACCGGTCCCCGGAAGCTTGTGTCCTTCCAGTATAAGAATTGGCTTGGTAGTTTGGTCTGCCCTGTTCCCATGATGCACTGGGCCAGGGACAGACTAATTTGCATGTAGCCAGGTTCTGAGCTGGGATGGTGCAGTGAGCTAAAAAACGGTGATGGATCAAGCCCTGATCTATGGACTGAGTAGGAGTGTTCTGCTTAATTCAGATACTCTGTCCATCACCACTCCCTTTTCTGAATCGTTTTGACCACCATAAGCGTGGAAGGGTATACTCAGATGTGAGTCCCTTGCTCACTGCACCATCAAGATTCAAGCAAGCCGGGCCGAAGATGGCTGAAATGCCAGAAACCGGTCCCCGGAAGTTTTTTTCCTTCCCAGTATAAGAATTGGCTTGGTAGTTTGGTCTGCCCTGTTCCCGTGATGCACTGGGCCAGGGACAGATTAATTTGCATGTAGCCAGGTTCTGAGCTGGGATGGTGCAGTGAGCTAAAAAACGGTGATGGATCACCCCCTGATCTTTGGACTGGGTAGGAGTGTTCTGCTTAAATCAGATACTCTGTCCATCACCACCCCCTTTTCTGAATCGTTTTGTCCACCATAAGCGTGGAAGGGTATACTCAGATGTGAGTCCCTTGCTCACTGCACCATCAGGATTCAAGCAAGCCGGGCCGAAGATGGCTGAAATGCCAGAAACCGGTCCCCGGAAGCTTGTTTCCTTTCCCATTATAAGAATTGGCTTGGTAGTTTGGTCTGCCCTGTTCCCGTGATGCACTGTGCCAGGGACAGACTAATTTGCATGTAGCCAGGTTCTGAGCTGGGATGGTGCAGTGAGCTAAAAACGTTGATGGATCAAGCCCTGATCTTTGGACTGGGTAGGAGTGTTCTGCTTAATTCAGATACTCTGTCCATCACCACCCCCTTTTCCTAATCGTTTTGTCCACCATAAGCGTGGAAGGGTATACTCAGATGTGAGTCCCTTGCTCACTGCACCATCAGGATTCAAGCAAGCCGGGCCGAAGACGGCTGAAATGCCAGAAACCGGTCCCCGGAAGCTTGTTTCCTTCCCAGTATAAGAATTGGCTTGGGAGTTTGGTCTGCCCTGTTCCCATGATGCACTGGGCCAGGGACAGACTAATTTGCATGTAGCCAGGTTCTGAGCTGGGATGGTGCAGTGAGCTAAAAAACGGTGATGGATCAAGCCCTGATCTTTGGACTGGGTAGGAGTGTTCTGCTTAATTCAGATACTCTGTCCATCACCACCCCCTTTTCTGAATCGTTTTGTCCACCATAAGCGTGGAAGGGTATACTCAGATGTGAGTCCCTTGCTCACTGCACCATCAGGATTCAAGCAAGCCGGGCCGAAGACGGCTGAAATGCCAGAAACAGGTCCCCGGAAGCTTGTTTCCTTCCCAGTATAAGAATTGGCTTGGTAGTTTGGTCTGCCCTGTTCCCATTATGCACTGGGCCAGGGACAGACTAACTTGCATGTAGCCAGGTTCTGAGCTGGGATGGTGCAGTGAGCTAAAAAACGGTGATGGATCAAGCCCTGATCTTTGGACTGGGTAGGAGTGTTCTGCTTAATTCAGATACTCTGTCCATCACCACCCCCTTTTCTGAATCGTTTTGTCCACCATAAGCGTGGAAGGGTAAACTCAGATGTGAGTCCCTTGCTCACTGCACCATCAGGATTCAAGCAAGCCGGGCCGAAGACAGCTGAAATGCCAGAAACTGGTCCCCGGAAGCTTGTTTCCTTCCCAGTATAAGAATTGGCTTGGTAGTTTGGTCTGCCCTGTTCCCATGATGCACTGGCCAGGGACAGACTAATTTGCATGTAGCCAGATTCTGAGCTGTGATGGTGCAGTGAGCTAAAAAACGGTGATGGATCAAGCCCTGATCTTTGGACTGGGTAGGAGTGTTCTGCTTAATTCAGATACTCTGTCCATTGCCACCCCCTTTTCTGAATCGTTTTGTCCACCATAAGCGTGGTAGGGTATACTCAGATGTGAGTCCCTTGCTCACTGCACCATCAGGATTCAAGCAAGCCGCGCCGAAGACGGCTGAAATGCCAGAAACCGGTCCCCGGAAGCTTGTTTCCTTCCCAGTATAAGAATTGGCTTGGTAGTTTGGTCTGCCCTGTTCCCATGATGCACTGGGCCAGGGACAGACTAATTTGCATGTAGCCAGGTTCTGAGCTGGGATGGTGCAGTGAGCTAAAAAACAGTGATGGATAAAGCCCTGATCTTTGGACTGGGTAGGAGTGTTCTGCTTAATTCAGATACTCTGTCCATCACCACCCCCTTTTCTGAATCGTTTTGTCCACCATAAGCGTGGAAGGGTATACTCAGATGTGAGTCCCTTGCTCACTGCACCATCAGGATTCAAGCAATCCGGGCCGAAGACGGCTGAAATGCCAGAAACCGGTCCCCGGAAGCTTGTTTCCTTCCCAGTATACGAATTTGCTTGGTAGTTTGGTCTGCCCTGTTCCCATGATGCACTGGGCCAGGGACAGACTAATTTGCATGTAGCCAGGTTCTGAGCTGGGATGGTGCAGTGAGCTAAAAAAACGGTGATGGATCAAGCCCTGATCTTTGGACTGGGTAGGAGTGTTCTGCTTAATTCAGATACTCTGTCCATCACCACCCCCTTTTCTGAATTGTTTTGTCCACCATAAGCGTGGAAGGGTATACTCAGATGTGAGTCCCTTGCTCACTGCACCATCAGGATTCAAGCAAGCCGGCCGAAGACGGCTGAAATGCCAGAAACCGGTCCCCGGAAGCTTGTTTCCTTCCCAGTATAAGAATTGGCTTGGTAGTTTGGTCTGCCCTGTTCCCATGATGCACTGGGCCAGGGACAGACTAATATGCATGTAGTCAGGTTCTTAGCTGGGATGGTGCAGTGAGCTAAAAAACGGTGTTGGATCAAGCCCTGATCTTTGGACTGGGTGGGAGTGTTCTGCTTAATTCAGTTACTCTGTCCATCACCACCCCCTTTTCTGAATCGTTTTGTCCACCATAAGCGTGGAAGGGTATACTCAGATGTGAGTCCCTTGCTCACTGCACCATCAGGATTCAAGCAAGCCGGACCGAAGACGGCTGAAATGCCAGAAACCGGTCCCCGGAAGCTTGTTTCCTTCCCAGTATAAGAATTGGCTTGGTAGTTTGGTCTGCCCTGTTCCCGTGATGCACTGGGCCAGGGACAGATTAATTTGCATGTAGCCAGGTTCTGAGCTGGGATGGTGCAGTGAGCTAAAAAACGGTGATGGATCACGCCCTGATCTTTGGACTGGGTAGGAGTGTTCTGCTTAAATCAGATACTCTGTCCATCACCACCCCCTTTTCTGAATCGTTTTGTCCACCATAAGCGTGGAAGGGTATACTCAGATGTGAGTCCCTTGCTCACTGCACCATCAGGATTCAAGCAAGCCGGGCCGAAGATGGCTGAAATGCCTGAAACCGGTCCCCGGAAGCTTGTTTCCTTCCCAGTATAAGAATTGGCTTGGTAGTTTGGTCTGCCCTGTTCCCGTGATGCACTGTGCCAGGGACAGACTAATTTGCATGTAGCCAGGTTCTGAGCTGGGATGGTGCAGTGAGCTAAAAACGTTGATGGATCAAGCCCTGATCTTTGGACTGGGTAGGAGTGTTCTGCTTAATTCAGATACTCTGTCCATCACCACCCCCTTTTCCTAATCGTTTTGTCCACCATAAGCGTGGAAGGGTATACTCAGATGTGAGTCCCTTGCTCACTGCACCATCAGGATTCAAGCAAGCCGGGCCGAAGACAGCTGAAATGCCAGAAACCGGTCCCCGGAAGCTTGTTTCCTTCCCAGTATAAGAATTGGCTTGGTAGTTTGGTCTGCCCTGTTCCCATGATGCACTGGGCCAGGGACAGACTAATTTGCATGTAGCCAGGTTCTGAGCTGGGATGGTGCAGTGAGCTAAAAAACGGTGATGGATCAAGCCCTGATCTTTGGGCTGGGTAGGAGTGTTCTGCTTAATTCAGATACTCTGTCCATCACCACCCCCTTTTCTGAATCGTTTTGTCCACCATAAGCGTGGAAGGGTATACTCAGATGTGAGTCCCTTGCTCACTGCACCATCAGGATTCAAGCAAGCCGGGCCGAAGACGGCTGAAATGTCAGAAACTGGTCCCCGGAAGCTTGTTTCCTTCCCAGTATAAGAATTGGCTTGGTAGTTTGGTCTGCCCTGTTCCCATGATGCACTGGGCCAGGGACAGACTAATTTGCATGTAGCAAGGTTCTGAGCTGGGATGGTGCAGTGAGCTAAAAAACGGTGATGGATCAAGCCCTGATCTTTGGACTGGGTAGGAGTGTTCTGCTTAATTCAGATACTCTGTCCATCACCACCCCCTTTTCTGAATTGTTTTGTCCACCATAAGCGTGGAAGGGTATACTCAGATGTGAGTCCCTTGCTCACTGCACCATCAGGATTCAAGCAAGCCGGCCGAAGACGGCTGAAATGCCAGAAACCGGTCCCCGGAAGCTTGTTTCCTTCCCAGTATAAGAATTGGCTTGGTAGTTTGGTCTGCCCTGTTCCCATGATGCACTGGGCCAGGGACAGACTAATATGCATGTAGTCAGGTTCTTAGCTGGGATGGTGCAGTGAGCTAAAAAACGGTGTTGGATCAAGCCCTGATCTTTGGACTGGGTAGGAGTGTTCTGCTTAATTCAGTTACTCTGTCCATCACCACCCCCTTTTCTGAATCGTTTTGTCCACCATAAGCGTGGAAGGGTATACTCAGATGTGAGTCCCTTGCTCACTGCACCATCAGGATTCAAGCAAGCCGGACCGAAGACGGCTGAAATGCCAGAAACTGGTCCCCGGAAGCTTGTTTCCTTCCCAGTATAAGAATTGGCTTGGTAGTTTGGTCTGCCCTGTTCCCGTGATGCACTGGGCCAGGGACAGATTAATTTGCATGTAGCCAGGTTCTGAGCTGGGATGGTGCAGTGAGCTAAAAAACGGTGATGGATCACGCCCTGATCTTTGGACTGGGTAGGAGTGTTCTGCTTAAATCAGATACTCTGTCCATCACCACCCCCTTTTCTGAATCGTTTTGTCCACCATAAGCGTGGAAGGGTATACTCAGATGTGAGTCCCTTGCTCACTGCACCATCAGGATTCAAGCAAGCCGGGCCGAAGATGGCTGAAATGCCTGAAACCGGTCCCCGGAAGCTTGTTTCCTTCCCAGTATAAGAATTGGCTTGGTAGTTTGGTCTGCCCTGTTCCCGTGATGCACTGTGCCAGGGACAGACTAATTTGCATGTAGCCAGGTTCTGAGCTGGGATGGTGCAGTGAGCTAAAAACGTTGATGGATCAAGCCCTGATCTTTGGACTGGGTAGGAGTGTTCTGCTTAATTCAGATACTCTGTCCATCACCACCCCCTTTTCCTAATAGTTTTGTCCACCATAAGCGTGGAAGGGTATACTCAGATGTGAGTCCCTTGCTCACTGCACCATCAGGATTCAAGCAAGCCGGGCTGAAGACGGCTGAAATGCCAGAAACCGGTCCCCGGAAGCTTGTTTCCTTCCCAGTATAAGAATTGGCTTGGTAGTTTGGTCTGCCCTGTTCCCATGATGCACTGGGCCAGGGACAGACTAATTTGCATGTAGCCAGGTTCTGAGCTGGGATGGTGCAGTGAGCTAAAAAACGGTGATGGATCAAGCCCTGCTCTTTGGTCTGGGTAGGAGTGTTCTGCTTAATTCAGATACTCTGTCCATCACCACCCCCTTTTCTGAATCGTTTTGTCCACCATAAGCGTGGAAGGGTATATTCAGATGTGAGTCCCTTGCTCACTGCACCATCAGAATTCAAGCAATCCGGGCCGAAGACGGCTGAAATGCCAGAAACCGGTCCCCGGTATCTTGTTTCCTTCCCAGTATAAGAATTGGCTTGGTTGTTTGGTCTGCCCTGTTCCCATGATGCACTGGGCCAGGGACAGACTAATTTGCATGTAGCAAGGTTCTGAGCTGGGATGGTGCAGTGAGCTAAAAAACGGTGATGGATCAAGCCCTGATCTTTGGACTGGGTAGGAGTGTTCTGCTTAATTCAGATACTCTGTCCATCACCACCCCCTTTTCTGAATCGTTTTGTCCACCATAAGCTTGGGAGGGTATACTCAGATGTGAGTCCCTTGCTCACTGCACCATCAGGATTCAAGCAAGCCGGGCCGAAGACGGCTGAAATGCCAGAAACTGGTCCCCGGAAGCTTGTTTCCTTCCCACTATAAGAATTGGCTTGGTAGTTTGGTCTGCCCTGTTCCCATAATGCACTGGCCAGGGACAGACTAATTTGCATGTAGCCAGATTCTGAGCTGTGATGGTGCAGTGAGCTAAAAAACGGTGATGGATCAAGCCCTGATCTTTGGACTGGGTAGGAGTGTTCTGCTTAATTCAGATACTCTGTCCATCGCCACCCCCTTTTCTGAATCGTTTTGTCCACCATAAGCGTGGAAGGGTATACTCAGATGTGAGTCCCTTGCTCACTGCACCATCAGGATTCAAGCAAGCCGGGCCGAAGACGGCTGAAATGCCAGAAACAGGTCCCCGGAAGCTTGTTTCCTTCCCAGTATAAGAATTGGCTTGGTAGTTTGGTCTGCCCTGTTCCCATTATGCACTGGGCCAGGGACAGACTAACTTGCATGTAGCCAGGTTCTGAGCTGGGATGGTGCAGTGAGCTAAAAAACGATCGATGGATCAAACCCTGATCTTTGGACTGGGTAGGAGTGTTCTGCTTAATTCAGATACTCTGTCCATCACCACCCCCTTTTCTGAATCGTTTTGTCCACCATAAGCGTGGAAGGGTATATTCAGATGTGAGTCCCTTGCTCACTGCACCATCAGGATTCAAGCAATCCGGGCCGAAGACGGCTGAAATGCCAGAAACCGGTCCCCGGTAGCTTGTTTCCTTCCCAGTATACGAATTGGCTTGGTAGTTTGGTCTGCCCTGTTCCCATGATGCACTGGGCCAGGGACAGACTAATTTGCATGTAGCCAGGTTCTGAGCTAGGATGGTGCAGTGAGCTAAAAAACGGTGATGGATCAAGCCCTGATCTTTGGACTGGGTAGGAGTGTTCTGCTTAATTCAGATACTCTGTCCATCACCACCCCCTTTTCTGAATTGTTTTGTCCACCATAAGCGTGGAAGGGTATACTCAGATGTGAGTCCCTTGCTCACTGCACCATCAGGATTCAAGCAAGCCTGCCGAAGACGGCTGAAATGCCAGAAACCGGTCCCCGGAAGCTTGTTTCCTTCCCAGTATAAGAATTGGCTTGGTAGTTTGGTCTGCCCTGTTCCCATGATGCAATGGGCCAGGGACAGACTAATATGCATTGTAGGAGAGTAGGGTCTGCTATCCTATGGTCACCCCAAATTTTTGCTTTTTGCTTCACTGGTTTCTGACTTAATGTGGCTGTGGGCCTGCTAATCAGACCCACAGCCTGCTGTTCTCTCTCTAAATTGATGCCAATGCACTTTAGGTGCATTACGAATTGGAACTGGTTCACCTTATGAGCCCCTGTAATAGTGCACCCTAGGTGCCCAGGGCATAGGTGTATCCAAGGCCTACCAGGGGCTGCAGCACGTATTGTGCCACCCCTGGCCTGGCCTCCATCTTTGACACAACTGGCTGATCACTCAGCTGGGGTAAGTCGGTGTAACCACCTCTTACTTAGGTACAGTATGTCTGTGCCTAACCCTAAACTGGACACATATGTTCCTATCAGCCACTCCTATAGAAGGCCTCATCAATCCTGGAGGCAGAGTGCTTGGAAATATGTGAGATGGTGCTCTGGCATGAGCTGAGCCTGTCTGCAGCTGTCGGGAACCACTCCCTAAGCTGTTCCGGGATATTGCCATACCATATACTCTTAAGTGCATTATAATCCTCGCGGTTAAATGCTATCTTTGGTTTGGCTTTATCAAAACATGTCGAGTAAGGTGTCATACGAATTGGAATACTATCCCCTCGCCAATTCTGGCGACGGGGATAGCATTCCACCCTTCTAGAGGGACACGACATGTGTGTAGCCTTAACCCCGGTTAAAGTTAAACAGAGCCTCAGCTTCACAAAATGGACGCTGCCACCACAGACACAAGTCTGGCCTCCTGCTGCTGACCGAAACTCGGCAGATGGTGGCCTGGACAAAGGGTTTCCTGCCTTGGGAGGTGCGAGCACCACCCCAGACAGGATTTTGTGTATTAGGTAGGACAGGGCTGAAAAGAATCAGACATGCCCGGGGCACACAAGGTGTCCCCGTGCATAGGCCAGTCCAAACCGGTTCTGGGGCCTTCCAGCCCCAGTCCTGGCGCGGAGCTGGACAAAGGAAAGGGGGTGTAACCGCCCCCCTTCCTGGTTCCTCCCAGAGGAGGGACCTAGTAGGTGATCCACCCCCAGTTTGGGAATAAGAGGGGGAGCAGTGCCATTGCACAGCAGATCATCCCGAAATCAACTTAAAACTAAGAAGAAGACTGGACTTCGACATTCTGCTGCACAGAAGACTGAAGAAGAATCTCCCTTGTGGCCAAGGAGTGACCACCCTGTGAACACAGGTACCAACCAGCGACTCGACGTCTGCTTTGCCGCCGCCTCCCGCCGGAGACCGAGCCCAGAGCCCGACAAGAACCAGACTCCCAGACCTCTCAAAGCCCGATCCACAGTCCCTGCGAAGAAGGGACCCGTGGAGGCACCGAGTGACGTGGGACCGGACCTCTTGGAAGACACTCGTAAAGCTGACTGCGCAGCTTCTGAGGCATCCTCGACGTTGTGCTTTGGGGATTGAGAACCCCTACCACCGAGCAGCCCTTGCACCGAAGATCAGCCCCCCAGCATCTCCACGATCTGCGTGGGGCCCTTTTGCACTGTGCCACTCGACGCGCCATCCCGGCCACTAGCCACGTGGCCAGCGGCCATCTTGGCGACGAACCCGAAGATTTAAACAGCAGGTCTGGTTGCTCCAGACCTACCCAAGCTCCTGTGAAAAGGAGCACCCGCTCTGACCTTGCTGGTCCGAGTGAACAGCATCTTTCAACTTCTGCGTGGCTTGCATTTGCCAAGGCCTGTTTGCTCCGATCAGGTCGCCGACACCGCCAACAGCGAGAAGCCTACGTGGGACAGCTCGTGACCGACTCCTGGACGTCCTCGACCCCGGGTATCCACGTGGCTGCAGAAAGAAGCTACCCGACAACGCCTGTTTGCACCCGACATCGCCTGGTTCCAATCTGGTTCCACGGTAGTCACTGGCTAGTGACTTTGAACACTGTCCCCTCTGCTTTCAGGTCTTCAACTCTTCTGATCCACCCTTGGATCCACCGGAACTCTTCTCATCGAGCCGCCTGCAGCATCTTCAGCTCCAAGCACCATCGACCAGCGTGACGAAACCCGACACATCTTCGACCCTGTGCACCCGCTTCCTGTGGGTGAGGTAACTCAGCTCCGCCGGTGCTCCTGCACTGGTACACATCCCAAGGGCCTGTGTTTTAAGTTTCAGCTCCGTAGGTCACTCGGAAGGTTCCTAACTTTCTAACTTTGTGCTTTTTACGCACCATAGACTTTGTATTGAGAAGTGCGTGCACTTTGAACACTGCACCCGAGTCCCGTGGGCCTTTCCCGACTTAGTTACCTCCAGTCCCGAATAGCTCCAGCGATTCCCAAGGCCCTAGGCCTCTTCACTTTCCTTTAGGTATCTCTTATACCACTTATTTAGTATATGGTTTAGGTGGCCCCTAGGGCTCATCCATATTGTGCAACTTTTGTGTATTTTAAACTGTCTTGTGATTTAACGCTTGTGCTTCTGTGCTCATAAAGAGTCCAGGGGATTTTAATAGTTAATAAATCAATATATATTTTCAATATATATCTGTGTGGTGTCCCTTTCATTTGGTATTCAAGGGGGTTGTGTATGGTATAACAGCTGGCTTCACATGCCTTTCAGAGTTTAGCCTAAGACTGCTTTGTCCACGTTACCACTAGGATAACTGGTCTACAAGGTTGAATTACAACCATCATCATAAGGGTTGCTTGGCATGGTACAAAGTGATCACTAGAATTAGTGAGCATTATATACCAGGCCAACTTCTCACATTGGTGAGCAGCGGATTGGGATCTGAGCTTGCTGTTGTTTTACCATTACAATCTTTGAGATTATCATTTGAAAGATCATACAGGTACCTGCTAGGTACATATAAAACAAGACTAGTATACATAAGTTCTACTGAACTTAGTTGTTGTAGAGCAAAGGGAGTAGCACACCCTAGCTACAACTACTAGATAGGTTTAGTAGGTAAACACCAGTGTAGGTAGATTGCAACACATCCACCCACACTAGAGCAATGTCTGGAGCAGAGGGGTCCAGTGGACTTACTCCTGTTGAGAGTGACCCTCCAAGGGCACCATCCAAATTTGCTATTTTTTCCTTTAAGGAATTAAGACAGCTTTGTGTCTTAAGGGGTCTGAAGACAGGGCCTTCCCCTACTACAGACCACCTAAGAGAGCTCTTGGACCAGTCTGAGACTCTAAAGCCCTCTAAGGCAAACCCCACAGGGGATGCTGAAGGAGGCCATCCTTCAGAGGATGACACTGTAGACACCCCTACCCCTATCGTCCTAGTAGATGAGGAAGCCTCCACCACTGGAGCTCCTCAGGTAGATGAAGAGGAAGAGGAAGAAGAAGAGGAGGAGGTGGAAAGCAGTGAGTCAGATGATGACAGAGATAGTCAGGTGCTGGTCAGTAGACTGAACCAGGCTAACTTAAGTCAACTTGGGAATGAATCAGGTAACAACCCATTCAGACCCCCAGGTGGACTTAACCAGGGCCATAGGAGGAGAAGGCATCACTCAGGTGAATCCAATACCTCCCATGTCTCTAGAGGCTCTCATGGTCACTCCAGAAAGGAGATGACTAGCCCTCAGAGAAGGGAACATGAGGCCAAGATGAGAGAGGCTGAGCTTAGGATCCAGAGGCAAGAGTTAGAGGTTGCCCTGGCTAAGGAGAAACTTGCTAGAGCAAGACAGCCTAGAGAGAGTGGGGTAATAGAACCCACTGGTGGCAGCAATATCCACAAGGATAAAGACAGGTCTTTTGATAATAGAAACCTGAGTAAGATTGTGCCCCCCTACAAAGCTGGGGATGATATCCATAAATGGATTACTGCAATGGAGAGAGCCTGCAGAGTACAGCAGATCCCTCAGGAGCAGTGGGCAGCAATCTTGTGGCTCTCCTTTGAAGGTAGAGGCCGAGACAGACTCCTCACAGTTAGTGATGGGGATTCTAGAAACTACCTGGTCCTGAAGAGTGCTCTGATTGATGGGTTAGGCTTAACCACTGAACAGTACAGGTTAATGTTCAGAGATACCCAGAAGACACAGACTCAGGACTGGTCTGAATTTGTTGAGTGTGCCACTAAGGCTCTGGAGGGATGGTTGCTGGGAAGCAAGGTTACAGACTATGAAGGATTGTATAATTTGCTGATGAGAGAACAAATTTTAAATAATTGTCAGAACCAGCAGTTGCATCAACATTTGGTTGACTCAGATTTGACCTCTCCCCAAGAATTGGGAAAGAGGGCAGATAAGTGGGTAAGAACCAGAGTTAAGCAAAAGAACCAGAACCAGAACCAGGGTGGTGACCAGAAGAAAACAGACCAGAAGGGTGGGGAGCAGAAAGCTAAAGACCAGAAGTCTTCAACAGGGCCCCAAACTGAGACAGAGGGTGGGTCCCAAACTTCCAAGAAGAAGAAGAAAGAAGGTCAGAAGAAACCCTGGTGTAAAACTTGTAAGAACACCTCTCACTGGACAAGTGAGTGTAAAAAGGGTGGAGCCCCCAGCACTGCAGCCCCTAAGGCACCTGCACCCACTAGTACAGTTAGCAGTGTTGGTCCCCAAGCCAAGGGTTTAGTGGGAATCACTTTGGGAACTGGAGGAGATTCTGACCTAGTCAGAACTCTTACACAGGCTGTTCTGGTTTGTGAAGGGGACCTAGATTTGGTCCCTGACATAAGTCCCAGTAATCTGGGCAAATACAGACAGACACCTTTGATTAACAACAAAGTGGCTCAAGCTTACAGGGACACATGTGCCAGTGTCACTATGGTGACACCTAACTTTGTGGACCCTGGACAATACATGCCAGGCGATGATTACCTGGTGACCAATGCCAGCAATGTCACTACTACACATAGTGTGGCACTTGTTAACTTTTCCTGGGGAGGGGTAACTGGCCTAAAGAAAGTTGTGGTTAGTGCTGATCTCCCAGTAGAATGTTTGTTGGGCAATGACCTGGAGAACTCTCTATGGTCAGAAGTTGAGTACAGGACTCATGCAGAGATGTTAGGGATATCATCACATGTCCTTGCTGTGACCAGGTCACAGGCCAAAAAGTGCCTCTCTGAACCTCAGGTCTTGGATCCTGGAACAATGGACCAAGTACCTCCCAAGAAGAAGAACAGGAGGGTTAAGGCTGCGCCTTCCCAACTGCCTACAAGTGAGGATCAGGCTTCACAGGAAACTGATCTTGAGACCCCTGAAGGAACTGTCCCTGAAGAACTTGAACCTGATCAGGTTGAGTTTCTGGGGACAGGGGGACCTTCTAGGGCAGACTTGGGGCAGGCTCAGTTAACCTGTCCTTCTCTTGAACCCCTCAGACAGCAGGCTGCTGCTGAGGCTGCTGGGAATGTGCAAGGTGCCCATAAAGTATATTGGGATGATGGACTCCTTTATTCAGAGGCTAGAGACCCCAAGCCTGGTGCTACCAGGAGGTTGGTTATACCTCTGCAATTTAGGGGCTTCCTACTCACCTTGGCCCATGATATTCCTTTAGCAGGACACCTAGGCCAGAACAAGACTTGGGACAGGCTTGTCCCTCACTTTCACTGGCCTCACATGTCTGAAGACACCAAGGAGTTTTGTCGCTCCTGTGAAACCTGCCAAGCCAGTGGTAAAGCAGGTGGAACAACAAAGGCCCCCCTGATACCACTACCTGTGGTGGGGGTTCCCTTTGAGAGAGTGGGGATTGATATTGTTGGTCCAATGGATCCCCCTACAGCATCTGGGCACAGATTCATACTGGTGGTAGTGGATCATGCCACCAGGTACCCAGAGGCAATTCCCCTTAGGACCACAACAGCTCCTGTTGTGGCCAGGGCCTTACTTGGAGTTTTCTCCAGAGTGGGGTTTCCTAAGGAGGTAATATCAGATAGAGGTACCAACTTCATGTCTGGATATTTGACAGCTATGTGGAAGGAAT
The DNA here is from genome assembly GCF_964263255.1 of Lissotriton vulgaris. Classification (NCBI taxonomy): domain Eukaryota; kingdom Metazoa; phylum Chordata; class Amphibia; order Caudata; family Salamandridae; genus Lissotriton; species Lissotriton vulgaris. The sequence continues at coordinate 130,278 of NW_028244720.1, forward strand.
GTGGTGTAAACTACAAGTTCACCACTCCTTATCACCCACAATGCAATGGGCTTGTTGAGAGATTTAACAAGACCCTAAAGGGCATGATTAAAGGATTACCTGAAAAGCTCAGGCGAAGATGGGACATCCTTCTGCCCTGCCTTTTGTTCGCTTACAGAGAGGTCCCTCAAAAGGGGGTTGGCTTCAGCCCCTTTGAATTGTTGTTTGGGCACCCTGTAAGAGGACCCCTGTGTCTTGTGAAGGAAGGATGGGAGTTACCTCTCAAAAAGCCTAAACAGGACATAGTGGACTATGTACTTGGTCTCCGCTCCAGGATGGCAGAGTACATGGAAAAGGCATCCAAAAACCTTGAGGCTAGCCAAGAATTACAGAAAGCTTGGCATGACCAAAAGGCTGTCCTTGTTGAGTTTCAGCCTGGACAGAAGGTATGGGTGTTGGAGCCAGTGGCCCCAGCAGCACTCCAAGACAAATGGTCTGGACCCCATACAATTCTGGAAAAGAAGGGAGAGGTTACCTACTTGGTGGACCTAGGAACTCCCAGGAGCCCCCACAGGGTGCTCCATGTGAACAGATTGAAGGCATATGTCAGCAGGGCAGACATGGGCTTGCTCATGGCTACAGATGAGGGACAGGAGGAAGAGAGTGACCCTCTCCCAGACCTGCTCACTCAGAACCCTGAGGATGGCTCAGTTGATGGTGTGGCCTTAGGTGGCAGCCTCACTGAACATCAGCAACATGACTGCAGACAAGTTCTACAGGCATACAGGCATATGTTCTCATTGACACCCAGTCAGACTAACTGGTGTACACATGTGGTGGACACTGGTGACAGTCTTCCTGTAAAGAGCAAAATTTACAGGCAACCTGACCACGTCAGGGACTGTATAAAGACTGAGGTGCAAAAGATGCTGGAATTAGGTGTCATTGAGCCTTCAGAGAGCCCCTGGGCTAGCCCAGTGGTTCTGGTCCCCAAACCTCACACCAAAGATGGCAAGAGAGAGATGAGGTTCTGTGTGGATTACAGAGGACTCAATGCTGTCACCAGGACAGATGCACACCCTATTCCAAGGGCAGATGAGCTCATTGACAAGTTGGCTTCTGCCAAATATTTGAGCACATTTGACTTGACAGCTGGCTACTGGCAAATCAGGTTAGCTGAGGAGTCTAAAGCCAAGACAGCATTTTCTACCCCTAGTGGGCATTATCAGTTTGTGGTGATGCCCTTTGGTTTGAAAAATGCACCTGCCACCTTCCAAAGGTTGGTGAACCAAGTCCTCACTGGGTTGGATGACTTTTGTGCAGCTTATCTGGACGATATTGCTGTCTTTAGCTCCACCTGGGAGGATCACCTGATCCACCTGAAGGAAGTGCTTGAGGCTCTGCAGAAGGCAGGCCTCACTATCAAGGCAACAAAGTGCCAGATAGGGCAGAGCAAGGTTGTATACCTGGGCCACCTTGTAGGTGGAGGCCAAGTTCAACCACTGGAGAGTAAGATCCAGACCATCAAGGACTGGTCCCCTCCAACTACCCAGACTCAGGTCAGAGCTTTCTTGGGCCTGACTGGGTACTACAGGAAGTTTGTTAAGAACTATGGGTCCATTGTGACTCCTCTTAATGACCTGACATCCAAGAAGATGCCCAAAAAGGTTCAGTGGACAGAAATCTGTCAAAAGGCATTTGATGACCTGAAGAAGGCCATGTGCTCTGCACCTATCCTGAAGAGTCCTGACTACTCAAGAGAGTTCATTGTCCAAACAGATGCTTCTGAGTTGGGAGTGGGAGCAGTGCTTTCACAGCTTAATGTAGATGGCCAGGACCAGCCCATTGCTTTCATTAGCAGAAGGCTGACCCCCAGAGAGAAACGTTGGTCAGCTATAGAGAGGGAGGCCTTTGCTGTGGTGTGGGCCCTGAAGAAGTTGAGACCATACTTATTTGGCACTCACTTCAAGATTCAGACCGACCATAAGCCCCTCCTATGGCTTAATCAGATGAAGGGTGAAAACCCCAAACTACTCAGGTGGTCCATTTCCCTACAGGGGATGGACTTTACAGTGGAGCACCGCCCAGGGACTGACCATGGCAACGCAGATGGTCTCTCCAGGTACTTCCACTTAGAACATGAAGACACAACTGGTCAAGGTTAGTCTAATGTCCCTGCGTTTGGGGGGGGGTTATGTAGGAGAGTAGGGTCTGCTATCCTATGGTCACCCCAAATTTTTGCTTTTTGCTTCACTGGTTTCTGACTTAATGTGGCTGTGGGCCTGCTAATCAGACCCACAGCCTGCTGTTCTCTCTCTAAATTGATGCCAATGCACTTTAGGTGCATTACGAATTGGAACTGGTTCACCTTATGAGCCCCTGTAATAGTGCACCCTAGGTGCCCAGGGCATAGGTGTATCCAAGGCCTACCAGGGGCTGCAGCACGTATTGTGCCACCCCTGGCCTGGCCTCCATCTTTGACACAACTGGCTGATCACTCAGCTGGGGTAAGTCGGTGTAACCACCTCTTACTTAGGTACAGTATGTCTGTGCCTAACCCTAAACTGGACACATATGTTCCTATCAGCCACTCCTATAGAAGGCCTCATCAATCCTGGAGGCAGAGTGCTTGGAAATATGTGAGATGGTGCTCTGGCATGAGCTGAGCCTGTCTGCAGCTGTCGGGAACCACTCCCTAAGCTGTTCCGGGATATTGCCATACCATATACTCTTAAGTGCATTATAATCCTCGCGGTTAAATGCTATCTTTGGTTTGGCTTTATCAAAACATGTCGAGTAAGGTGTCATACGAATTGGAATACTATCCCCTCGCCAATTCTGGCGACGGGGATAGCATTCCACCCTTCTAGAGGGACACGACATGTGTGTAGCCTTAACCCCGGTTAAAGTTAAACAGAGCCTCAGCTTCACAAAATGGACGCTGCCACCACAGACACAAGTCTGGCCTCCTGCTGCTGACCGAAACTCGGCAGATGGTGGCCTGGACAAAGGGTTTCCTGCCTTGGGAGGTGCGAGCACCACCCCAGACAGGATTTTGTGTATTAGGTAGGACAGGGCTGAAAAGAATCAGACATGCCCGGGGCACACAAGGTGTCCCCGTGCATAGGCCAGTCCAAACCGGTTCTGGGGCCTTCCAGCCCCAGTCCTGGCGCGGAGCTGGACAAAGGAAAGGGGGTGTAACCGCCCCCCTTCCTGGTTCCTCCCAGAGGAGGGACCTAGTAGGTGATCCACCCCCAGTTTGGGAATAAGAGGGGGAGCAGTGCCATTGCACAGCAGATCATCCCGAAATCAACTTAAAACTAAGAAGAAGACTGGACTTCGACATTCTGCTGCACAGAAGACTGAAGAAGAATCTCCCTTGTGGCCAAGGAGTGACCACCCTGTGAACACAGGTACCAACCAGCGACTCGACGTCTGCTTTGCCGCCGCCTCCCGCCGGAGACCGAGCCCAGAGCCCGACAAGAACCAGACTCCCAGACCTCTCAAAGCCCGATCCACAGTCCCTGCGAAGAAGGGACCCGTGGAGGCACCGAGTGACGTGGGACCGGACCTCTTGGAAGACACTCGTAAAGCTGACTGCGCAGCTTCTGAGGCATCCTCGACGTTGTGCTTTGGGGATTGAGAACCCCTACCACCGAGCAGCCCTTGCACCGAAGATCAGCCCCCCAGCATCTCCACGATCTGCGTGGGGCCCTTTTGCACTGTGCCACTCGACGCGCCATCCCGGCCACTAGCCACGTGGCCAGCGGCCATCTTGGCGACGAACCCGAAGATTTAAACAGCAGGTCTGGTTGCTCCAGACCTACCCAAGCTCCTGTGAAAAGGAGCACCCGCTCTGACCTTGCTGGTCCGAGTGAACAGCATCTTTCAACTTCTGCGTGGCTTGCATTTGCCAAGGCCTGTTTGCTCCGATCAGGTCGCCGACACCGCCAACAGCGAGAAGCCTACGTGGGACAGCTCGTGACCGACTCCTGGACGTCCTCGACCCCGGGTATCCACGTGGCTGCAGAAAGAAGCTACCCGACAACGCCTGTTTGCACCCGACATCGCCTGGTTCCAATCTGGTTCCACGGTAGTCACTGGCTAGTGACTTTGAACACTGTCCCCTCTGCTTTCAGGTCTTCAACTCTTCTGATCCACCCTTGGATCCACCGGAACTCTTCTCATCGAGCCGCCTGCAGCATCTTCAGCTCCAAGCACCATCGACCAGCGTGACGAAACCCGACACATCTTCGACCCTGTGCACCCACTTCCTGTGGGTGAGGTAACTCAGCTCCGCCGGTGCTCCTGCACTGGTACACATCCCAAGGGCCTGTGTTTTAAGTTTCAGCTCCGTAGGTCACTCGGAAGGTTCCTAACTTTCTAACTTTGTGCTTTTTACGCACCATAGACTTTGTATTGAGAAGTGCGTGCACTTTGAACACTGCACCCGAGTCCCGTGGGCCTTTCCCGACTTAGTTACCTCCAGTCCCGAATAGCTCCAGCGATTCCCAAGGCCCTAGGCCTCTTCACTTTCCTTTAGGTATCTCTTATACCACTTATTTAGTATATGGTTTAGGTGGCCCCTAGGGCTCATCCATATTGTGCAACTTTTGTGTATTTTAAACTGTCTTGTGATTTAACGCTTGTGCTTCTGTGCTCATAAAGAGTCCAGGGGATTTTAATAGTTAATAAATCAATATATATTTTCAATATATATCTGTGTGGTGTCCCTTTCATTTGGTATTCAAGGGGGTTGTGTATGGTATAACAGCTGGCTTCACATGCCTTTCAGAGTTTAGCCTAAGACTGCTTTGTCCACGTTACCACTAGGATAACTGGTCTACAAGGTTGAATTACAACCATCATCATAAGGGTTGCTTGGCATGGTACAAAGTGATCACTAGAATTAGTGAGCATTATATACCAGGCCAACTTCTCACATGCATGTAGCCAGGTTCTTAGCTGGGATGGTGCAGTGAGCTAAAAAACGGTGTTGGATCAAGCCCTGATCTTTGGACTGGGTAGGAGTGTTCTCCTTAATTCAGTTACTCTGTCCATCACCACCCCCTTTTCTGAAACGTTTTGACCACCATAAGCGTGGAAGGGTATACTCAGATGTGAGTCCCTTGCTCACTGCACCATCAGGATTCAAGCAAGTCGGGCCGAAGACGGCTGAAATGCCAGAAACCAGTCCCCGGAAGCTTGTTTCCTTCCCAGTATAAGAATTGGCTTGGTAGTTTGGTCTGCCGATGTACCCATGATGCACTTGGCCAGGGACAGACTCATTTGCATGTAGCCAGGTTCTGAGCTGGGATGGTGCAGTGAGCTAAAAAACGGTGATGGATCAAGCCCTGATCTTTGGACTGGGTAGGAGTGTTCTGCTTAATTCAGATACTCTGTCCATCACCACTCCCTTTTCTGAAACGTTTTGACCACCATAAGCGTGGAAGGGTATACTCAGATGTGAGTCCCTTGCTCACTGCACCATCAAGATTCAAGCAAGCCGGGCCGAAGACGGCTGAAATGCGAGAAACCGGTCCCCGGAAGCTTGTTTCCTTCCCAGTATAAGAATTGGCTTGGTAGTTTGGTCTGCCCTGTTCCCATGATGCACTGGGCCAGGGACAGATTAATTTGCATGTAGCCAGGTTCTGAGCTGGGATGGTGCAGTGAGCTAAAAAACGGTGATGGATCACGCCCTGATCTTTGGACTGCGTAGGAGTGTTCTGCTTAATTCAGATACTCTGTCCATCACCACCCCCTTTTCTGAATCGTTTTGTCCACCATAAGCGTGGAAGGGTATACTCAGATGTGAGTCCCTTGCTCACTGCACCATCAGGATTCAAGCAAGCCGGGCCGAAGACGGCTGAAATGCCAGAAACCGGTCCCCGGAAGCTTGTTTCCTTCCCAGTATAAGAATTGGCTTGGTAGTTTGGTCTGCCCTTTTCCCATGATGCACTGGGCCAGGGACAGACTAATTTGCATGTAGCCAGGTTCTGAGCTAGGATGGTGCAGTGAGCTAAAAAACGGTGATGGATCAAGCCCTGATCTTGGGACTGGGTAGGAGTGTTCTGCTTAATTCAGTTACTCTGTCCATCACCACCCCCTTTTCTGAATCGTTTTGTCCACCATAAGCGTGGAAGGGTATACTCAGATGTGAGTCCCTTGCTCACTGCACCATAAGGATTCAAGCAAGCCGGGCCGAAGATGGCTGAAATGCCAGAAACCGGTCCCCGGAAGCTTGTTTCCTTCCCAGTATAAGAATTGGCTTGGTAGTTTGGTCTGCCCTGTTCCCATTATGCACTGGGCCAGGGACAGACTAATTTGCATGTAGCCAGGTTCTGAGCTGGGATGGTGCAGTGAGCTAAAAAAACGGTGATGGATCAAGCCCTGATCTTTGGTCTGGGTAGGAGTGTTCTGCTTAATTCAGATACTCTGTCCATCACCACCCCCTTTTCTGAATCGTTTTGTCCACCAGCTTGGTAGTTTGGTCTGCCCTGTTCCCATGATGCAATGGGCCAGGGACAGACTAATATGCATGTAGCCAGGTTCTGAGCTGGGATGGTGCAGTGAGCTAAAAAACGGTGATGGATCACGCCCTGATCTTTGGACTGGGTAGGAGTGTTCTGCTTAAATCAGATACTCTGTCCATCACCACCCCCTTTTCCTAATCGTTTTGTCCACCATAAGCGTGGAAGGGTATACTCAGATGTGAGTCCCTTGCTCACTGCACCATCAGGATTCAAGCAAGCCGGGCCGAAGACGGCTGAAATGCCAGAAACCGGTCCCCGGAAGCTTGTTTCCTTCCCAGTATAAGAATTGGCTTGGTAGTTTGGTCTGCCCTGTTCCCATGATGCACTGGGCCAGGGACAGACTAATATGCATGTAGCCAGGTTCTTATCTGGGATGGTGCAGTGAGCTAAAAAACGGTGTTGGATCAAGCCCTGATCCTTGGACTGGGTAGGAGTGTTCTGCTTAATTCAGTTACTCTGTCCATTACCACCCCCTTTTCTGAATCGTTTTGTCCACCATAAGCGTGGAAGGGTATACTCAGATGTGAGTCCCTTGCTCACTGCACCATCAGGATTCAAGCAAGCCGGGCCGAAGACGGCTGAAATGTCAGAAACTGGTCCCCGGAAGCTTGTTTCCTTCCCAGTATAAGAATTGGCTTGGTATTTTGGTCTGCCCTGTTCCCATGATGCACTGGGCCAGGGACAGACTAATTTGCATGTAGCCAGGTTCTGAGCTGGGATGGTGCAGTGAGCTAAAAAACGGTGATGGATCAAGCCCTGATCTTTGGACTGGGTAGGAGTGTTCTGCTTAATTCAGATACTCTGTCCATCACCACCCCCTTTTCTGAATCGTTTTGTCCACCATAAGCTTGGAAGGGTATACTCAGATGTGAGTCCCTTGCTCACTGCACCATCAGGATTCAAGCAAGCCGGGCCGAAGACGGCTGAAATGCCAGAAACTGGTCCCCGGAAGCTTGTTTCCTTCCCAGTATAAGAATTGGCTTGGTAGTTTGGTCTGCCCTGTTCCCATAATGCACTGGCCAGGGACAGACTAATTTGCATGTAGCCAGATTCTGAGCTGTGATGGTGCAGTGAGCTAAAAAACGGTGATGGATCAAGCCCTGATCTTTGGACTGGGTAGGAGTGTTCTGCTTAATTCAGATACTCTGTCCATCGCCACCCCCTTTTCTGAATCGTTTTGTCCACCATAAGCGTGGAAGGGTATACTCAGATGTGAGTCCCTTGCTCACTGCACCATCAGGATTCAAGCAAGCCGGGCCGAAGACGGCTAAAATGCCAGAAACCGGTCCCCGGAAGCTTGTTTCCTTCCCAGTATAAGAATTGGCTTGGTAGTTTGGTCTGCCCTGTTCCCATTATGCACTGGGCCAGGGACAGACTAACTTGCATGTAGCCAGGTTCTGAGCTGGGATGGTGCAGTGAGCTAAAAAACGATCGATGGATCAAACCCTGATCTTTGAACTGGCTAGGAGTGTTCTGCTTAATTCAGATACTCTGTCCATCACCAACCCCCTTTTCTGAATCGTTTTGTCCACCATAAGCGTGGAAGGGTATACTCAGATGTGAGTCCCTTGCTCACTGCACCATCAGGATTCAAGCAATCCGGGCCGAAGACGGCTGAAATGCCAGAAACCGGTCCCCGGAAGCTTGTTTCCTTCCCAGTATACGAATTGGCTTGGTAGTTTGGTCTGCCCTGTTCCCATGATGCACTGGGCCAGGGACAGACTAATTTGCATGTAGCCAGGTTCTGAGCTAGGATGGTGCAGTGAGCTAAAAAACGGTGATGGATCAAGCCCTGATCTTTGGACTGGGTAGGAGTGTTCTGCTTAATTCAGATACTCTGTCCATCACCACCCCCTTTTCTGAATTGTTTTGTCCACCCTAAGCGTGGAAGGGTATACTCAGATGTGAGTCCCTTGCTCACTGCACCATCAGGATTCAAGCAAGCCGGCCGAAGACGGCTGAAATGCCAGAAACCGGTCCCCGGAAGCTTGTTTCCTTCCCAGTATAAGAATTGGCTTGGTAGTTTGGTCTGCCCTGTTCCCATGATGCAATGGGCCAGGGACAGACTAATATGCATGTAGCCAGGTTCTTAGCTGGGATGGTGCAGTGAGCTAAAAAACGGTGTTGGATCAAGCCCTGATCTTTGGACTGGGTAGGAGTGTCCTGCTTAATTCAGTTACTCTGTCCATCACCACCCCCTTTTCTGAATCGTTTTGTCCACCATAAGCGTGGAAGGGTATACTCAGATGTGAGTCCCTTGCTCACTGCACCATCAGGATTCAAGCAAGCCGGGCCGAAGACGGCTGAAATGCCAGAAACCGGTCCCCGGAAGCTTGTTTCCTTCCCAGTATAAGAATTGGCTTGGTAGTTTGGTCTGACGATGTTCCCATGATGCACTTGGCCAGGGACATACTCATTTGCATGTAGCCAGGTTCTGAGCTGGGATAGTGCAGTGAGCTAAAAAACGGTGATGGATCAAGCCCTGATCTTTGGACTGGGTAGGAGTGTTCTGCTTAATTCAGATACTCTGTCCATCACCACTCCCTTTTCTGAAACGTTTTGACCACCATAAGCGTGGAAGGGTATACTCAGATGTGAGTCCCTTGCTCACTGCACCATCAAGATTCAAGCAAGCCGGGCCGAAGACGGCTGAAATGCCAGAAACCGGTCCCCGGAAGCTTGTTTCCTTCCCAGTATAAGAATTGGCTTGGTAGTTTGGTCTGCCCTGTTCCCGTGATGCACTGGGCCAGGGACAGATTAATTTGCATGTAGCCAGGTTCTGAGCTGGGATGGTGCAGTGAGATAAAAAACGGTGATGGATCACGCCCTGATCTTTGGACTGGGTAGGAGTGTTCTGCTTAATTCAGATACTCTGTCCATCACCACCCCCTTTTCTGAATCGTTTTGTCCACCATAAGCGTGGAAGAGTATACTCAGATGTGAGTCCTTTGCTCACTGCACCATCAGGATTCAAGCAAGCCGGGCCGAAGACGGCTGAAATGCCAGAAACCGGTCCCCAGAAGCTTGTTTCCGTCCCAGTATAAGAATTGGCTTGGTAGTTTGGTCTGCCCTTTTCCCATGATGCACTGGGCCAGGGACAGACTAATTTGCATGTAGCCAGGTTCTGAGCTAGGATGGTGCAGTGAGCTAAAAAACGGTGATGGATCAAGCCCTGATCTTTGGACTGGGTAGGAGTGTTCTGCTTAATTCAGATACTCTGTCCATCACCACCCCCTTTTCTGAATCGTTTTGTCCATCATAAGCGTGGAAGGGTATACTCAGATGTGAGTCCCTTGCTCACTGCACCATCAGGATTCAAGCAAGCCGGGCCGAAGACGGCTGAAATGCCAGAAACCGGTCCCCGGAAGCTTGTTTCCTTCCCAGTATAAGAATTGGCTTGGTAGGTTGGTCTGCCCTGTTCCCATGATGCACTGGGCCAGGGACAGACTAATTTGCATGTAGCCAGGTTCCGAGCTGGGATGGTGCAGTGAGCTAAAAAACGGTGATGGATCAAGCCCTGATCTTTGGACTGGGTAGGAGTGTTCTGCTTAATTCAGTTACTCTGTCCATCACCACCCCCTTTTCTGAATCGTTTTGTCCACCATAAGCGTGGAAGGGTATACTCAGATGTGAGTCCCTTGCTCACTGCACCATCAGGATTCAAGCAAGCCGGGCCGAAGACGGCTGAAATGCCAGAAGCCGGTCCCCGGAAGCTTGTTTCCTTCCCAGTATAAGAATTGGCTTGGTAGTTTGGTCTGCCCTGTTCCCATGATGCACTGGGCCAGGGACAGACTCATTTGCATGTAGCCAGGTTCTGAGCTTGGATGGTGCAGTGAGCTAAAAAACGGTGATGGATCAGGCCCTGATCTTTGGACTGGTAGGAGTGTTCTGCTTAATTCAGATACTCTGTCCATCACCACCCCCTTTTCTGAATCGTTTTGTCCACCATAAGCGTGGAAGGGTATACTCAGATTTGAGTCCCTTGCTCACTGCACCATCAGGATTCAAGCAAGCCAGGCCTAAGATGGCTGAAATGCCAGAAACCGGTCCCCGGAAGCTTGTTTCCTTCCCAGTATAAGAATTGGCTTGGTAGTTTGGTCTGCCCTGTTCCCGTGATGCACTGGGCCAGGGACAGACTAATTTGCATGTAGCCAGGTTCTGAGCTGGGATGGTGCAGTGAGCTAAAAAACGTTGATGGATCAAGCCCTGATCTTTGGACTGGGTAGGAGTGTTCTGCTTAATTCAGATACTCTGTCCATCACCACCCCCTTTTCCTAATCGTTTTGTCCACCATAAGCGTGGAAGGGTATACTCAGATGTGAGTCCCTTGCTCACTGCACCATCAGGATTCAAGCAAGCCGGGCCGAAGACGGCTGAAATGCCAGAAACTGGTCCCTGGAAGCTTGTTTCCTTCCCAGTATAAGAATTGGCTTGGTAGTTTGGTCTGCCCTGTTCCCATGATGCACTAGGCCAGGGGCAGACTAATTTGCATGTAGCCAGGTTCTGAGCTGGGATGGTGCAGTGAGCTAAAAAACGGTATGGATCGAGCCCTGATCTTTGGACTGGGTAGGAGTGTTCTGCTTAATTCAGATACTCTGTCCATCGCCACCCCCTTTTCTGAATCGTTTTGTCCACCATAAGCGTGGAAGGGTATACTCAGATGTGAGTCCCTTGCTCACTGCACCATCAGGATTCAAGCAATCCGGGCCGAAGATGGCTGAAATGCCAGAAACCGGTCCCCGGAAGCTTGTTTCCTTCCCAGTATACGAATTGGCTTGGTAGTTTGGTCTGCCCTGTTCCCATGATGCACTGGGCCAGGGACAGACTAATTTGCATGTAGCCAGGTTCTGAGCTGGGCTGGTGCAGTGAGCTAAAAAACGGTGATGGATCAAGCCCTGATCTTTTTGACTGAGTAGGAGTGTTCTGCTTAATTCAGATACTCTGTCCATCACCACTCCCTTTTCTGAATCGTTTTGACCACCATAAGCATGGAAGGGTATACTCAGATGTGAGTCCCTTGCTCACTGCACCATCAAGATTCAAGCAAGCCGGGCCAAAGATGGCTGAAATGCCAGAAACCGGTCCCCGGAAGCTTGTTTCCTTCCCAGTATAAGAATTGGCTTGGTAGTTTGATCTGCCCTGTTCCCATGATGCACTGGGCCAGGGACAGACTAATTTGCATGTAGCCAGGCTCTAAGCTGGGATGGTGCAGTGAGATAAAAAACGTTGATGGATCAAGCCCTGATCTTTGGACTGGGTAGGAGTGTTCTGCTTAATTCAGATACTCTGTCCATCACCACCCCCTTTTCTGAATCGTTTTGTCCACCATAAGCGTGGAAGGGTATACTCAGAAGTGAGTCCCTTGCTCACTGCACCATCAGGATTCAAGCAAGCCGGGTCGAAGGCGGCTGAAATGTCAGAAACCGGTCCCCGGAAGCTTGTTTCCTTCCCAGTATAAGAATTGGCTTGGTAGTTTGGTCTGCCCTGTTCCCATGATGCACTGGGCCAGGGACAGACTAATTTGCATGTAGCCAGGTTCTGAGCTGGGATGGTGCAGTGAGCTAAAAAACGGTGATGGATCAAACCCTGATCTTTGGACTGGGTAGGAGTGTTCTGCTTAATTCAGATACTCTGTCCATCACCACCCCCTTTTCTTAATCGTTTTGTCCACCATAAGCGTGGAAGGGTATACTCAAATGTGAGTCCCTTGCTCACTGCACCATCAGGATTCAAGCAAGCAGGGCCGAAGACGGCTGAGATGCCAGAAACTGGTCCCCGGAAGCTTGTTTCCTTCCCAGTATAAGAATTGGCTTGGTAGTTTGGTCTGCCCTGTTCCCATGATGCACTGGCCAGGGACAGACTAATTTGCATGTAGCCAGATTCTGAGCTGTGATGGTGCAGTGAGCTAAAAAACGGTGATGGATCAAGCCCTGATATTTGGACTGGGTAGGAGTGTTCAGCTTAATTCAGATACTCTGTCCATCGCCACCCCCTTTTCTGAATCGTTTTGTCCACCATAAGCGTGGAAGGGTATACTCAGATGTGAGTCCCTTGCTCACTGCACCATCAGGATTCAAGCAAGCCGGGCCGAAGACGGCTGAAATGCCAGAAACCGGTCCCCGGAAGCTTGTTTCCTTCCCAGTATAAGAATTGGCTTGGTAGTTTGGTCTGCCCTGTTCCCATTATGCACTGGGCCAGGGACAGACTAATTTGCATGTAGCCAGGTTCTGAGCTGGGATGGTGCAGTGAGCTAAAAAACGGTGATGGATAAAGCCCTGATCTTTGGACTGGGTAGGAGTGTTCTGCTTAATTCATATACTCTGTCCATCACCACCCCCTTTTCTGAAACGTTTTGTCCACCATAAGCGTGGAAGGGTATACTCAGATGTGAGTCCCTTGCTCACTGCACCATCAGGATTCAAGCAATCCGGGCCGAAGACGGCTGAAATGCCAGAAACCGGTCCCCGGAAGCTTGTTTCCTTCCCAGTATACGAATTGGCTTGGTAGTTTGGTCTGCCCTGTTCCCATGATGCACTGGGCCAGGGACAGACTAATTTGCATGTAGCCAGGTTCTGAGCTGGGATGGTGCAGTGAGCTAAAAAACGGTGATGGATCAAGCCCTGATCTTTGGACTGGGTAGGAGTGTTCTGCTTAATTCAGATACTCTGTCCATCACCACTCCCTTTTCTGAATCGTTTTGACCACCATAAGCGTGGAAGGGTATACTCAGATGTGAGTCCCTTGCTCACTGCACCATCAGGATTCAAGCAAGCCGGGCCGAAGATGGCTGAAATGCCAGAAACCGGTCCCCGGAAGCTTGTTTCCTTCCCAGTATAAGAATTGGCTTGGTAGTTTGGTCTGCGCTGTTCCCATGATGCACTGGGCCAGGGACAGACTAATTTGCATGTAGCCAGGTTCTGAGCTGGGATGGTGCAGTGAGCTAAAAACGTTGATGGATCAAGCCCTGATCTTTGGACTGGGTAGGAGTGTTCTGCTTAATTCAGATACTCTGTCCATCACCACCCCCTTTTCCTAATCGTTTTGTCCACCATAAGCGTGGAAGGGTATACTCAGATGTGAGTCCCTTGCTCACTGCACCATCAGGATTCAAGTAAGCCGGGCCGAAGACGGCTGAAATGCCAGAAACCGGTCCCGGGAAGCTTGTTTCCTTCCCAGTATAAGAATTGGCTTGGTAGTTTGGTCTGCCCTGTTCCCATGATGCACTGGGCCAGGGACAGACTAATTTGCATGTAGCCAGGTTCTGAGCTGGGATGGTGCAGTGAGCTAAAAAACGGTGATGGATCAAGCCCTGATCTTTGGACTGGGTAGGAGTGTTCTGCTTAATTCAGATACTCTGTCCATCACCACCCCCTTTTCTGAATCATTTTGTCCACCATAAGCGTGGAAGGGTATACTCAGATGTGAGTCCCTTGCTCACTGCACCATCAGGATTCAAGCAAGCCGGGCCGAAGACGGCTGAAATGTCAGAAACCGGTCCCCGGAAGCTTGTTTCCCTCCCAGTATAAGAATTGGCTTGGTAGTTTGGTCTGCCCTGTTCCCATGATGCACTGGGCCAGGGACAGACTAATTTGCATGTAGCCAGATTCTGAGCTGTGATGGTGCAGTGAGCTAAAAAACGGTGATGGATCAAGCCCTGATCTTTGGACTGGGTAGGAGTGTTCTGCTTAATTCAGATACTCTGTCCATCGCCACCCCCTTTTCTGAATCGTTTTGTCCACCATAAGCGTGGAAGGGTATACTCAGATGTGAGTCTCTTGCTCACTGCACCATCAGGATTCAAGCAAGCCGGGCCGAAGACTGCTGAAATGCCAGAAACCGGTCCCCGGAAGCTTGTTTCCTTCCCAGTATAAGAATTGGCGTGGTAGTTTGGTCTGCCCTGTTTTCCATTATGCACTGGGCCAGGGACAGACTAATTTGCATGTAGCCAGGTTCTGAGCTGGGATGGTGCAGTGAGCTAAAAAACGGTGATGGATCAAACCCTGATCTTTGGACTGGGTAGGAGTGTTCTGCTTAATTCAGATACTCTGTCCATCACAACCCCCTTTTCTGAATCGTTTTGTCCACCATAAGCGTGGAAGGGTATACTCAGATGTGAGTCCCTTGCTCACTGCACCATCAGGATTCAAGCAATCCGGGCGGAAGACGGCTGAAATGCCAGAAACCGGTCCCCGGAAGCTTGTTTCCTTCCCAGTATACGAATTGGCTTGGTAGTTTGGTCTACCCTGTTCCCATGATGCACTGGGCCAGGGACAGACTAATTTGCATGTAGCCAGGTTCTGAGCTAGGATGGGTCAGTGAGCTAAAAAACGGTGATGGATCAAGCCCTGATCTTTGGACTGGGTAGGAGTGTTCTGCTTAATTCAGTTACTCTGTCCATCACCACCCCCTTTTCTGAATCGTTTTGTCCACCATAAGCGTGGAAGGGTATACTCAGATGTGAGTCCCTTGCTCACTGCACCATCAGGATTCAAGCAAGCCGGGCTGAAGACGGCTGAAATGCCAGAAACCGGTCCCCGGAAGCTTGTTTCCTTCCCAGTATAAGAATTGGCTTGGTAGTTTGGTCTGCCGATGTTCCCATGATGCACTTGGCCAGGGACAGACTCATTTGCATGTAGCCAGGTTCTGAGCTGGGATGGTGCAGTGAGCTAAAAAACGGTGATGGATCAAGCCCTGATCTTTGGACTGGGTAGGAGTGTTCTGCTTAATTAAGATACTCTGTCCATCACCACTCCCTTTTCTGAAACGTTTTGACCACCATAAGCGTGGAAGGGTATACTCAGATGTGAGTCCCTTGCTCACTGCACCATCAAGATTCAAGCAAGCCGGGCCGAAGACGGCTGAAATGCCAGAAACCGGTCCCCGGAAGCTTGTTTCCTTCCCAGTATAAGAATTGGCTTGGTAGTTTGGTCTGCCCTGTTCCCGTGATGCACTGGGCCAGGGACAGATTAATTTGCATGTAGCCAGGTTCTGAGCTGGGATGGAGCAGCTAAAAAACGGTGATGGATCACGCCCTGTTCTTTGGACTGGGTAGGAGTGTTCTGCTTAATTCAGATACTCTGTCCATCACCACCCCTTTTCTGAATCGTTTTGTCCACCATAAGCGTGGAAGGGTATACTCAGATGTGAGTCCCTTGCTCACTGCACCATCAGGATTCAAGCAAGCCAGGCCGAAGACGGCTGAAATGCCAGAAACCGGTACCCGGAAGCTTGTTTCCTTCCCAGTATAAGAATTGGCTTGGTAGTTTGGTCTGCCCTTTTCCCATGATGCACTGGGCCAGGGACAGACTAATTTGCATGTAGCCAGGTTCTGAGCTAGGATGGTGCAGTGAGCTAAAAAACGGTGATGGATCAAGCCCTGATCTTTGGATTGGGTAGGAGTGTTCTGCTTAATTTAGATACTCTGTCCATCACCACCCCCTTTTCTGAATCGTTTTGTCCACCATAAGCGTGGAAGGGTATACTCAGATGTGAGTCCCTTGCTCACTGCACCATCAGGATTCAAGCAAGCCGGGCCGAAGACGGCTGAAATGCCAGAAACCGGTCCCCGGAAGCTTGTTTCCTTCCCAGTATAAGAATTGGCTTGGTAGTTTGGTCTGCCCTGTTCCCATGATGCACTGGGCCAGGGACAGACTAATTTGCATGTAGCCAGGTTCTGAGCTGGGATGGTGCAGTGAGCTAAAAAACGGTGATGGATCAAGCCCTGATCTTTGGACTGGTTAGGAGTGTTCTGCTTAATTCAGTTACTCTGTCCATCACCACCCCCTTTTCTGAATCGTTTTGTCCACCATAAGCGTGGAAGCGTATACTCAGATGTGTGTCCTTTGCTCACTGCACCATCAGGATTCAAGCAAGCCGGGCCGAAGACGGCTGAAATGCCAGAAGCCGGTCCCCAGAAGCTTGTTTCCTTCCCAGTATAAGAATTGGCTTGGTAGTTTGGTCTGCCCTGTTCCCATGATGCACTGGGCCAGGGACAGACTCATTTGCATGTAGCCAGGTTCTGAGCTTGGATGGTGCAGTGAGCTAAAAAACGGTGATGGATCAAGCCCTGATCTTTGGACTGGTAGGAGTGTTCTGCTTAATTCAGATACTCTGTCCATCACCACCCCACTTTCTGAATCGTTTTGTCCACCATAGGCGTGGAAGGGTATACTCAGATTTGAGTCCCTTGCTCACTGCACCATCAGGATTCAAGCAAGCCGGGCCTAAGATGGCTGAAATGCCAGAAACTGGTCCCCGGAAGCTTGTTTCCTTCCCAGTATAAGAATTGGCGTGGTAGTTTGGTCTGCCCGGTTTTCCATTATGCACTGGGCCAGGGACAGACTAATTTGCATGTAGCCAGGTTCTGAGCTGGGATGGTGCAGTGAGCTAAAAAACGGTGATGGATCAAACCCTGATCTTTGGACTGGGTAGGAGTGTTCTGCTTAATTCAGATACTCTGTCCATCACAACCCCCTTTTCTGAATCGTTTTGTCCACCATAAGCGTGGAAGGGTATACTCAGATGTGAGTCCCTTGCTCACTGCACCATCAGGATTCAAGCAATCCGGGCCGAAGACGGCTGAAATGCCAGAAACCGGTCCCCGGAAGCTTGTTTCCTTCCCAGTATACGAATTGGCTTGGTACTTTGGTCTGCCCTGTTCCCATGATGCACTGGGCCAGGGACAGACTAATTTGCATGTAGCCAGGTTCTGAGCTAGGATGGGTCAGTGAGCTAAAAAACGGTGATGGATCAAGCCCTGATCTTTGGACTGGGTAGGAGTGTTCTGCTTAATTCAGATACTCTGTCCATCACCACCCCCTTTTCTGAATTGTTTTGTCCACCATAAGCGTGGAAGGGTATACTCAGATGTGAGTTCCTTGCTCACTGCACCATCAGGATTCAAGCAAGCCAGCCGAAGACGGCTGAAATGCCAGAAACCGGTCCCCGGAAGCTTGTTTCCTTCCCAGTATAAGAATTGGCTTGGTAGTTTGGTCTGCCCTGTTCCCATGATGCACTGGGCCAGGGACAGACTAATATGCATGTAGCCAGGTTCTTAGCTGGGATGGTGCAGTGAGCTAAAAAACGGTGTTGGATCAAGCCCTGATCTTTGGACTGGGTAGGAGTGTTCTGCTTAATTCAGTTACTCTGTCCATCACCACCCCCTTTTCTGAATCGTTTTGTCCACCATAAGCGTGGAAGGGTATACTCAGATGTGAGTCCCTTGCTCACTGCACCATCAGGATTCAAGCAAGCCGGGCCGAAGACGGCTGAAATGCCAGAAACCGGTCCCCGGAAGCTTGTTTCCTTCCCAGTATAAGAATTGGCTTGGTAGTTTGGTCTGCCGATGTTCCCATGATGCACTTGGCCAGGGACAGACTCATTTGCATGTAGCCAGGTTCTGAGCTGGGATGGTGCAGTGAGCTAAAAAACGGTGATGGATCAAGCCCTGATCTTTGGACTGGGTAGGAGTGTTCTGCTTAATTCAGATACTCTGTCCATCACCACTCCCTTTTCTGAAACGTTTTGACCACCATAAGCGTGGAAGGGTATACTCAGATGTGAGTCCCTTGCTCACTGCACCATCAAGATTCAAGCAAGCCGGGCCGAAGACGGCTGAAATGCCAGAAACCGGTCCCCGGAAGCTTGTTTCCTTCCCAGTATAAGAATTGGCTTGGTAGTTTGGTCTGCCCTGTTCCCGTGATGCACTGGGCCAGGGACAGATTAATTTGCATGTAGCCAGGTTCTGAGCTGGGATGGAGCAGTGAGCTAAAAAACGGTGATGGATCACGCCCTGTTCTTTGGACTGGGTAGGAGTGTTCTGCTTAATTCAGATACTCTGTCCATCACCACCCCTTTTCTGAATCGTTTTGTCCAACATAAGCGTGGAAGGGTATACTCAGATGTGAGTCCCTTGCTCACTGCACCATCAGGATTCAAGCAAGCCGGGCCGAAGACGGCTGAAATGCCAGAAACCGGTCCCCGGAAGCTTGTTTCCTTCCCAGTATAAGAATTGGCTTGGTAGTTTGGTCTGCCCTTTTCCCATGATGCACTGGGCCAGGGACAGACTAATTTGCATGTAGCCAGGTTCTGAGCTAGGATGGTGCAGTGAGCTAAAAAACGGTGATGGATCAAGCCCTGATCTTTGGATTGGGTAGGAGTGTTCTGCCTAATTCAGATACTCTGTCCATCACCACCCCCTTTTCTGAATCGTTTTGTCCACCATAAGCGTGGAAGGGTATACTCAGATGTGAGTCCCTTGCTCACTGCACCATCAGGATTCAAGCAAGCCGGGCCGAAGACGGCTGAAATGCCAGAAACCGGTCCCCGGAAGCTTGTTTCCTTCCCAGTATAAGAATTGGCTTGGTAGTTTGGTCTGCCCTGTTCCCATGATGCACTGGGCCAGGGACAGACTAATTTGCATGTAGCCAGGTTCTGAGCTGGGATGGTGCAGTGAGCTAAAAAACGGTGATGGATCAAGCCCTGATCTTTGGACTGGTTAGGAGTGTTCTGCTTAATTCAGTTACTCTGTCCATCACCACCCCCTTTTCTGAATCGTTTTGTCCACCATAAGCGTGGAAGCGTATACTCAGATGTGTGTCCCTTGCTCACTGCACCATCAGGATTCAAGCAAGCCGGGCCGAAGACGGCTGAAATGCCAGAAGCCGGTCCCCAGAAGTTTGTTTTCTTCCCAGTATAAGAATTGGCTTGGTAGTTTGGTCTGCCCTGTTCCCATGATGCACTGGGCCAGGGACAGACTCATTTGCATGTAGCCAGGTTCTGAGCTTGGATGGTGCAGTGAGCTAAAAAACGGTGATGGATCAAGCCCTGATCTTTGGACTGGTAGGAGTGTTCTGCTTAATTCAGATACTCTGTCCATCACCACCCCACTTTCTGAAACGTTTTGACCACCATAAGCGTGGAAGGGTATACTCAGATGTGAGTCCCTTGCTCACTGCACCATCAAGATTCAAGCAAGCCGGGCCGAAGACGGCTGAAATGCCAGAAACCGGTCCCCGGAAGCTTGTTTCCTTCCCAGTATAAGAATTGGCTTGGTAGTTTGGTCTGCCCTGTTCCCGTGATGCACTGGGCCAGGGACAGATTAATTTGCATGTAGCCAGGTTCTGAGCTGGGATGGAGCAGCTAAAAAACGGTGATGGATCACGCCCTGTTCTTTGGACTGGGTAGGAGTGTTCTGCTTAATTCAGATACTCTGTCCATCACCACCCCTTTTCTGAATCGTTTTGTCCACCATAAGCGTGGAAGGGTATACTCAGATGTGAGTCCCTTGCTCACTGCACCATCAGGATTCAAGCAAGCCAGGCCGAAGACGGCTGAAATGCCAGAAACCGGTACCCGGAAGCTTGTTTCCTTCCCAGTATAAGAATTGGCTTGGTAGTTTGGTCTGCCCTTTTCCCATGATGCACTGGGCCAGGGACAGACTAATTTGCATGTAGCCAGGTTCTGAGCTAGGATGGTGCAGTGAGCTAAAAAACGGTGATGGATCAAGCCCTGATCTTTGGATTGGGTAGGAGTGTTCTGCTTAATTCAGATACTCTGTCCATCACCACCCCCTTTTCTGAATCGTTTTGTCCACCATAAGCGTGGAAGGGTATACTCAGATGTGAGTCCCTTGCTCACTGCACCATCAGGATTCAAGCAAGCCGGGCCGAAGACGGCTGAAATGCCAGAAACCGGTCCCCGGAAGCTTGTTTCCTTCCCAGTATAAGAATTGGCTTGGTAGTTTGGTCTGCCCTGTTCCCATGATGCACTGGGCCAGGGACAGACTAATTTGCATGTAGCCAGGTTCTGAGCTGGGATGGTGCAGTGAGCTAAAAAACGGTGATGGATCAAGCCCTGATCTTTGGACTGGTTAGGAGTGTTCTGCTTAATTCAGTTACTCTGTCCATCACCACCCCCTTTTCTGAATCGTTTTGTCCACCATAAGCGTGGAAGCGTATACTCAGATGTGTGTCCTTTGCTCACTGCACCATCAGGATTCAAGCAAGCCGGGCCGAAGACGGCTGAAATGCCAGAAGCCGGTCCCCAGAAGCTTGTTTCCTTCCCAGTATAAGAATTGGCTTGGTAGTTTGGTCTGCCCTGTTCCCGTGATGCACTGGGCCAGGGACAGATTAATTTGCATGTAGCCAGGTTCTGAGCTGGGATGGAGCAGTGAGCTAAAAAACGGTGATGGATCACGCCCTGTTCTTTGGACTGGGTAGGAGTGTTCTGCTTAATTCAGATACTCTGTCCATCACCACCCCTTTTCTGAATCGTTTTGTCCAACATAAGCGTGGAAGGGTATACTCAGATGTGAGTCCCTTGCTCACTGCACCATCAGGATTCAAGCAAGCCGGGCCGAAGACGGCTGAAATGCCAGAAACCGGTCCCCGGAAGCTTGTTTCCTTCCCAGTATAAGAATTGGCTTGGTAGTTTGGTCTGCCCTTTTCCCATGATGCACTGGGCCAGGGACAGACTAATTTGCATGTAGCCAGGTTCTGAGCTAGGATGGTGCAGTGAGCTAAAAAACGGTGATGGATCAAGCCCTGATCTTTGGATTGGGTAGGAGTGTTCTGCCTAATTCAGATACTCTGTCCATCACCACCCCCTTTTCTGAATCGTTTTGTCCACCATAAGCGTGGAAGGGTATACTCAGATGTGAGTCCCTTGCTCACTGCACCATCAGGATTCAAGCAAGCCGGGCCGAAGACGGCTGAAATGCCAGAAACCGGTCCCCGGAAGCTTGTTTCCTTCCCAGTATAAGAATTGGCTTGGTAGTTTGGTCTGCCCTGTTCCCATGATGCACTGGGCCAGGGACAGACTAATTTGCATGTAGCCAGGTTCTGAGCTGGGATGGTGCAGTGAGCTAAAAAACGGTGATGGATCAAGCCCTGATCTTTGGACTGGTTAGGAGTGTTCTGCTTAATTCAGTTACTCTGTCCATCACCACCCCCTTTTCTGAATCGTTTTGTCCACCATAAGCGTGGAAGCGTATACTCAGATGTGTGTCCCTTGCTCACTGCACCATCAGGATTCAAGCAAGCCGGGCCGAAGACGGCTGAAATGCCAGAAGCCGGTCCCCAGAAGTTTGTTTTCTTCCCAGTATAAGAATTGGCTTGGTAGTTTGGTCTGCCCTGTTCCCATGATGCACTGGGCCAGGGACAGACTCATTTGCATGTAGCCAGGTTCTGAGCTTGGATGGTGCAGTGAGCTAAAAAACGGTGATGGATCAAGCCCTGATCTTTGGACTGGTAGGAGTGTTCTGCTTAATTCAGATACTCTGTCCATCACCACCCCACTTTCTGAAACGTTTTGACCACCATAAGCGTGGAAGGGTATACTCAGATGTGAGTCCCTTGCTCACTGCACCATCAAGATTCAAGCAAGCCGGGCCGAAGACGGCTGAAATGCCAGAAACCGGTCCCCGGAAGCTTGTTTCCTTCC
Organism: Lissotriton vulgaris; assembly: GCF_964263255.1. Lineage (NCBI taxonomy): Eukaryota > Metazoa > Chordata > Amphibia > Caudata > Salamandridae > Lissotriton > Lissotriton vulgaris. The sequence continues at coordinate 152,231 of NW_028244720.1, forward strand.
CAGTATAAGAATTGGCTTGGTAGTTTGGTCTGCCCTGTTCCCGTGATGCACTGGGCCAGGGACAGATTAATTTGCATGTAGCCAGGTTCTGAGCTGGGATGGAGCAGCTAAAAAACGGTGATGGATCACGCCCTGTTCTTTGGACTGGGTAGGAGTGTTCTGCTTAATTCAGATACTCTGTCCATCACCACCCCTTTTCTGAATCGTTTTGTCCACCATAAGCGTGGAAGGGTATACTCAGATGTGAGTCCCTTGCTCACTGCACCATCAGGATTCAAGCAAGCCAGGCCGAAGACGGCTGAAATGCCAGAAACCGGTACCCGGAAGCTTGTTTCCTTCCCAGTATAAGAATTGGCTTGGTAGTTTGGTCTGCCCTTTTCCCATGATGCACTGGGCCAGGGACAGACTAATTTGCATGTAGCCAGGTTCTGAGCTAGGATGGTGCAGTGAGCTAAAAAACGGTGATGGATCAAGCCCTGATCTTTGGATTGGGTAGGAGTGTTCTGCTTAATTCAGATACTCTGTCCATCACCACCCCCTTTTCTGAATCGTTTTGTCCACCATAAGCGTGGAAGGGTATACTCAGATGTGAGTCCCTTGCTCACTGCACCATCAGGATTCAAGCAAGCCGGGCCGAAGACGGCTGAAATGCCAGAAACCGGTCCCCGGAAGCTTGTTTCCTTCCCAGTATAAGAATTGGCTTGGTAGTTTGGTCTGCCCTGTTCCCATGATGCACTGGGCCAGGGACAGACTAATTTGCATGTAGCCAGGTTCTGAGCTGGGATGGTGCAGTGAGCTAAAAAATGGTGATGGATCAAGCCCTGATCTTTGGACTGGTTAGGAGTGTTCTGCTTAATTCAGTTACTCTGTCCATCACCACCCCCTTTTCTGAATCGTTTTGTCCACCATAAGCGTGGAAGCGTATACTCAGATGTGTGTCCTTTGCTCACTGCACCATCAGGATTCAAGCAAGCCGGGCCGAAGACGGCTGAAATGCCAGAAGCCGGTCCCCAGAAGCTTGTTTCCTTCCCAGTATAAGAATTGGCTTGGTAGTTTGGTCTGCCCTGTTCCCATGATGCACTGGGCCAGGGACAGACTCATTTGCATGTAGCCAGGTTCTGAGCTTGGATGGTGCAGTGAGCTAAAAAACGGTGATGGATCAAGCCCTGATCTTTGGACTGGTAGGAGTGTTCTGCTTAATTCAGATACTCTGTCCATCACCACCCCACTTTCTGAATCGTTTTGTCCACCATAAGCGTGGAAGGGTATACTCAGATTTGAGTCCCTTGCTCACTGCACCATCAGGATTCAAGCAAGTCGGGCCTAAGATGGCTGAAATGCCAGAAACTGGTCCCCGGAAGCTTGTTTCCTTCCCAGTATAAGAATTGGCGTGGTAGTTTGGTCTGCCCGGTTTTCCATTATGCACTGGGCCAGGGACAGACTAATTTGCATGTAGCCAGGTTCTGAGCTGGGATGGTGCAGTGAGCTAAAAAACGGTGATGGATCAAACCCTGATCTTTGGACTGGGTAGGAGTGTTCTGCTTAATTCAGATACTCTGTCCATCACAACCCCCTTTTCTGAATCGTTTTGTCCACCATAAGCGTGGAAGGGTATACTCAGATGTGAGTCCCTTGCTCACTGCACCATCAGGATTCAAGCAATCCGGGCCGAAGACGGCTGAAATGCCAGAAACCGGTCCCCGGAAGCTTGTTTCCTTCCCAGTATACGAATTGGCTTGGTACTTTGGTCTGCCCTGTTCCCATGATGCACTGGGCCAGGGACAGACTAATTTGCATGTAGCCAGGTTCTGAGCTAGGATGGGTCAGTGAGCTAAAAAACGGTGATGGATCAAGCCCTGATCTTTGGACTGGGTAGGAGTGTTCTGCTTAATTCAGATACTCTGTCCATCACCACCCCCTTTTCTGAATTGTTTTGTCCACCATAAGCGTGGAAGGGTATACTCAGATTTGAGTCCCTTGCTCACTGCACCATCAGTATTCAAGCAAGCCGGGCCTAAGATGGCTGAAATGCCAGAAACTGGTCCCCGGAAGCTTGTTTCCTTCCCAGTATAAGAATTGGCGTGGTAGTTTGGTCTGCCCGGTTTTCCATTATGCACTGGGCCAGGGACAGACTAATTTGCATGTAGCCAGGTTCTGAGCTGGGATGGTGCAGTGAGCTAAAAAACGGTGATGGATCAAACCCTGATCTTTGGACTGGGTAGGAGTGTTCTGCTTAATTCAGATACTCTGTCCATCACAACCCCCTTTTCTGAATCGTTTTGTCCACCATAAGCGTGGAAGGGTATACTCAGATGTGAGTCCCTTGCTCACTGCACCATCAGGATTCAAGCAATCCGGGCCGAAGACGGCTGAAATGCCAGAAACCGGTCCCCGGAAGCTTGTTTCCTTCCCAGTATACGAATTGGCTTGGTAGTTTGGTCTGCCCTGTTCCCATGATGCACTGGGCCAGGGACAGACTAATTTGCATGTAGCCAGGTTCTGAGCTAGGATGGGTCAGTGAGCTAAAAAAAGGTGATGGATCAAGCCCTGATCTTTGGACTGGGTAGGAGTGTTCTGCTTAATTCAGATACTCTGTCCATCACCACCCCCTTTTCTGAATTGTTTTGTCCACCATAAGCGTGGAAGGGTATACTCAGATGTGAGTTCCTTGCTCACTGCACCATCAGGATTCAAGCAAGCCAGCCGAAGACGGCTGAAATGCCAGAAACCGGTCCCCGGAAGCTTGTTTCCTTCCCAGTATAAGAATTGGCTTGGTAGTTTGGTCTGCCCTGTTCCCATGATGCACTGGGCCAGGGACAGACTAATATGCATGTAGCCAGGTTCTTAGCTGGGATGGTGCAGTGAGCTAAAAAACGGTGTTGGATCAAGCCCTGATCTTTGGACTGGGTAGGAGTGTTCTGCTTAATTCAGTTACTCTGTCCATCACCACCCCCTTTTCTGAATCGTTTTGTCCACCATAAGCGTGGAAGGGTATACTCAGATGTGAGTCCCTTGCTCACTGCACCATCAGGATTCAAGCAAGCCGGGCCGAAGACGGCTGAAATGCCAGAAACCGGTCCCCGGAAGCTTGTTTCCTTCCCAGTATAAGAATTGGCTTGGTAGTTTGGTCTGCCGATGTTCCCATGATGCACTTGGCCAGGGACAGACTCATTTGCATGTAGCCAGGTTCTGAGCTGGGATGGTGCAGTGAGCTAAAAAACGGTGATGGATCAAGCCCTGATCTTTGGACTGGGTAGGAGTGTTCTGCTTAATTCAGATACTCTGTCCATCACCACTCCCTTTTCTGAAACGTTTTGACCACCATAAGCGTGGAAGGGTATACTCAGATGTGAGTCCCTTGCTCACTGCACCATCAAGATTCAAGCAAGCCGGGCCGAAGACGGCTGAAATGCCAGAAACCGGTCCCCGGAAGCTTGTTTCCTTCCCAGTATAAGAATTGGCTTGGTAGTTTGGTCTGCCCTGTTCCCGTGATGCACTGGGCCAGGGACAGATTAATTTGCATGTAGCCAGGTTCTGAGCTGGGATGGAGCAGTGAGCTAAAAAACGGTGATGGATCACGCCCTGTTCTTTGGACTGGGTAGGAGTGTTCTGCTTAATTCAGATACTCTGTCCATCACCACCCCTTTTCTGAATCGTTTTGTCCAACATAAGCGTGGAAAGGTATACTCAGATGTGAGTCCCTTGCTCACTGCACCATCAGGATTCAAGCAAGCCGGGCCGAAGACGGCTGAAATGCCAGAAACCGGTCCCCGGAAGCTTGTTTCCTTCCCAGTATAAGAATTGGCTTGGTAGTTTGGTCTGCCCTTTTCCCATGATGCACTGGGCCAGGGACAGACTAATTTGCATGTAGCCAGGTTCTGAGCTAGGATGGTGCAGTGAGCTAAAAAACGGTGATGGATCAAGCCCTGATCTTTGGATTGGGTAGGAGTGTTCTGCCTAATTCAGATACTCTGTCCATCACCACCCCCTTTTCTGAATCGTTTTGTCCACCATAAGCGTGGAAGGGTATACTCAGATGTGAGTCCCTTGCTCACTGCACCATCAGGATTCAAGCAAGCCGGGCCGAAGACGGCTGAAATGCCAGAAACCGGTCCCCGGAAGCTTGTTTCCTTCCCAGTATAAGAATTGGCTTGGTAGTTTGGTCTGCCCTGTTCCCATGATGCACTGGGCCAGGGACAGACTAATTTGCATGTAGCCAGGTTCTGAGCTGGGATGGTGCAGTGAGCTAAAAAACGGTGATGGATCAAGCCCTGATCTTTGGACTGGTTAGGAGTGTTCTGCTTAATTCAGTTACTCTGTCCATCACCACCCCCTTTTCTGAATCGTTTTGTCCACCATAAGCGTGGAAGCGTATACTCAGATGTGTGTCCCTTGCTCACTGCACCATCAGGATTCAAGCAAGCCGGGCCGAAGACGGCTGAAATGCCAGAAGCCGGTCCCCAGAAGCTTGTTTCCTTCCCAGTATAAGAATTGGCTTGGTAGTTTGGTCTGCCCTGTTCCCATGATGCACTGGGCCAGGGACAGACTCATTTGCATGTAGCCAGGTTCTGAGCTTGGATGGTGCAGTGAGCTAAAAAACGGTGATGGATCAAGCCCTGATCTTTGGACTGGTAGGAGTGTTCTGCTTAATTCAGATACTCTGTCCATCACCACCCCACTTTCTGAATCGTTTTGTCCACCATAAGCGTGGAAGGGTATACTCAGATTTGAGTCCCTTGCTCACTGCACCATCAGGATTCAAGCAAGCCGGGCCTAAGATGGCTGAAATGCCAGAAACTGGTCCCCGGAAGCTTGTTTCCTTCCCAGTATAAGAATTGGCTTGGTAGTTTGGTCTGCCCTGTTCCCGTGATGCACTGGGCCAGGACAGACTAATTTGCATGTAGCCAGGTTCTGAGCTGGGATGGTGCAGTGAGCTAAAAAACGTTGATGGATCAAGCCCTGATCTTTGGACTTGGTAGGAGTGTTCTGCTTAATTCAGATACTCTGTCCATCACCACCCCCTTTTCCTAATCGTTTTGTCCACCATAAGCGTGGAAGGGTATACTCAGATGTGAGTCCCTTGCTCACTGCACCATCAGGATTCAAGCAAGCCGGGCCGAAGACGGCTGAAATGCCAGTAACCGGTCCCTGGAAGCTTGTTTCCTTCCCAGTATAAGAATTGGCTTGGTAGTTTAGTCTGCCCTGTTCCCATGATGCACTGGGCCAGGGACAGACTAATTTGCATGTAGCCAGGTTCTGAGCTGGGATGGTGCAGTGAGCTAAAAAACGTTGATGGATCAAGCCCTGATCTTTGGACTGGGTAGGAGTGTTCTGCTTAATTCAGATACTCTGTCCATCACCACCCCCTTTTCTGAATCGTTTTGTCCACCATAAGCGTGGAAGGGTATACTCAGATGTGAGTCCCTTGCTCACTGCACCATCAGGATTCAAGCAAGCCAGGCCGAAGACGGCTGAAATGTCAGAAACCGGTCCCCGGAAGCTTGTTTCCTTCCCAGTATAAGAATTGGCTTGGTAGTTTGGTCTGCCCTGTTCCCATGATGCACTGGGCCAGGGGCAGACTAATTTGCATGTAGCCAGGTTCTGAGCTGGGATGGTGCAGTGAGCTAAAAAACGGTGATGGATCAAGCCCTGATCTTTGGACTGGGTAGGAGTGTTCTGCTTAATTCAGTTACTCTGTCCATCATCACCCCCTTTTCTGAATCGTTTTGTCCACCATAAGCGTGGAAGCGTATACTCAGATGTGTGTCCCTTGCTCACTGCACCATCAGGATTCAAGCAAGCCGGGCCGAAGACGGCTGAAATGCCAGAAGCCGGTCCCCGGAAGCTTGTTTCCTTCCCAGTATAAGAATTGGCTTGGTAGTTTGGTCTGCCCTGTTCCCATGATGCACTGGGCCAGGGACAGACTCATTTGCATGTAGCCAGGTTCTGAGCTTGGATGGTGCAGTGAGCTAAAAAACGGTGATGGATCAAGCCCTGATCTTTGGACTGGTAGGAGTGTTCTGCTTAATTCAGATACTCTGTCCATCACCACCCCATTTTCTGAATCGTTTTGTCCCCATAAGCGTGGAAGGGTATACTCAGATTTGAGTCCCTTGCTCACTGCACCATCAGGATTCAAGCAAGCCGGGCCTAAGATGGCTGAAATGCCAGAAACCGGTCCCCGGAAGCTTGTTTCCTTCCCAGTATAAGAATTGGCTTGGTAGTTTGGTCTGCCCTGTTCCCGTGATGCACTGGGCCAGGACAGACTAATTTGCATGTAGCCAGGTTCTGAGCTGGGATGGTGCAGTGAGCTAAAAAACGTTGATGGATCAAGCCCTGATCTTTGGACTTGGTAGGAGTGTTCTGCTTAATTCAGATACTCTGTCCATCACCACCCCCTTTTCCTAATCGTTTTGTCCACCATAAGCGTGGAAGGGTATACTCAGATGTGAGTCCCTTGCTCACTGCACCATCAGGATTCAAGCAAGCTGGGCCGAAGACGGCTGAAATGCCAGAAACCGGTCCCTGGAAGCTTGTTTCCTTCCCAGTATAAGAATTGGCTTGGTAGTTTAGTCTGCCCTGTTCCCATGATGCACTGGGCCAGGGACAGACTAATTTGCATGTAGCCAGGTTCTGAGCTGGGATGGTGCAGTGAGCTAAAAAACGTTGATGGATCAAGCCCTGATCTTTGGACTGGGTAGGAGTGTTCTGCTTAATTCAGATACTCTGTCCATCACCACCCCCTTTTCTGAATCGTTTTGTCCACCATAAGCGTGAAAGGGTATACTCAGATGTGAGTCCCTTGCTCACTGCACCATCAGGATTCAAGCAAGCCGGGCCGAAGACGGCTGAAATGCCAGAAACCGGTCCCTGGAAGCTTGTTTCCTTCCCAGTATAAGAATTGGCTTGGTAGTTTAGTCTGCCCTGTTCCCATGATGCACTGGGCCAGGGACAGACTAATTTGCATGTAGCCAGGTTCTGAGCTGGGATGGTGCAGTGAGCTAAAAAACGTTGATGGATCAAGCCCTGATCTTTGGACTGGGTAGGAGTGTTCTGCTTAATTCAGATACTCTGTCCATCACCACCCCCTTTTCTGAATCGTTTTGTCCACCATAAGCGTGGAAGGGTATACTCAGATGTGAGTCCCTTGCTCACTGCACCATCAGGATTCAAGCAAGCCAGGCCGAAGACGGCTGAAATGTCAGAAACCGGTCCCCGGAAGCTTGTTTCCTTCCCAGTATAAGAATTGGCTTGGTAGTTTGGTCTGCCCTGTTCCCATGATGCACTGGGCCAGGGGCAGACTAATTTGCATGTAGCCAGGTTCTGAGCTTGGATGGTGCAGTGAGCTAAAAAACGGTGATGGATCAAGCCCTGATCTTTGGACTGGTAGGAGTGTTCTGCTTAATTCAGATACTCGGTCCATCACCACCCCATTTTCTGAATCGTTTTGTCCCCATAAGCGTGGAAGGGTATACTCAGACTTGAGTCCCTTGCTCACTGCACCATCAGGATTCAAGCAAGCCGGGCCTAAGATGGCTGAAATGCCAGAAACCGGTCCCCGGAAGCTTGTTTCCTTCCCAGTATAAGAATTGGCTTGGTAGTTTGGTCTGCCCTGTTCCCGTGATGCACTGGGCCAGGACAGACTAATTTGCATGTAGCCAGGTTCTGAGCTGGGATGGTGCAGTGAGCTAAAAAACGTTGATGGATCAAGCCCTGATCTTTGGACTTGGTAGGAGTGTTCTGCTTAATTCAGATACTCTGTCCATCACCACCCCCTTTTCCTAATCGTTTTGTCCACCATAAGCGTGGAAGGGTATACTCAGATGTGAGTCCCTTGCTCACTGCACCATCAGGATTCAAGCAAGCCGGGCCGAAGACGGCTGAAATGCCAGAAACCGGTCCCTGGAAGCTTGTTTCCTTCCCAGTATAAGAATTGGCTTGGTAGTTTAGTCTGCCCTGTTCCCATGATGCACTGGGCCAGGGACAGACTAATTTGCATGTAGCCAGGTTCTGAGCTGGGATGGAGCAGTGAGCTAAAAAACGTTGATGGATCAAGCCCTGATCTTTGGACTGGGTAGGAGTGTTCTGCTTAATTCAGATACTCTGTCCATCACCACCCCCTTTTCTGAATCGTTTTGTCCACCATAAGCATGGAAGGGTATACTCAGATGTGAGTCCCTTGCTCACTGCACCATCAGGATTCAAGCAAGCCAGGCCGAAGACGGCTGAAATGTCAGAAACCGGTCCCCGGAAGCTTGTTTCCTTCCCAGTATAAGAATTGGCTTGGTAGTTTGGTCTGCCCTGTTCCCATGATGCACTGGGCCAGGGGCAGACTAATTTGCATGTAGCCAGGTTCTGAGCTGGGATGGTGCAGTGAGCTAAAAAACGGTGATGGATCAAGCCCTGATCTTTGGACTAGGTAGGAATGTTCTGCTTAATTCAGATACTCTGTCCATCGCCACCCCCTTTTCTGAATCGTTTTGTCCACCATAAGCGTGGAAGGGTATACTCAGATGTGAGTCCCAAGCTCACTGCACCATCAGGATTCAAGCAAGCCGGGCCGAAGACGGCTGAAATGCCAGAAACCCGTCCCCGGAAGCTTGTTTCCTTCCCAGTATAAGAATTGGCTTGGTAGTTTGGTCTGCCCTGTTCCCATTATGCACTGGGCCAGGGACAGACTAATTTGCATGTAGCCAGGTTCTGAGCTGGGATGGTGCAGTGAGCTAAAAAACGGTGATGGATCAAGCCCTGATCTTTGGACTGGGTAGGAGTGTTCTGCTTAATTCAGATACTCTGTCCATCACCACCCCCTTTTCTGAATCGTTTTGTCCACCATAAGCGTGGAAGGGTATACTCAGATGTAAGTCCCTTGCTCACTGCACCATCAGGATTCAAGCAATTCGGGCCGAAGACGGCTGAAATGCCAGAAACCGGTCCCCGGAAGCTTGTTTCCTTCCCAGTATAAGAATTGGCTTGGTAGTTTGGTCTGCCCTGTTCCCATGATGCACTGGGCCAGGGACAGACTAATATGCATGTAGCCAGGTTCTGAGCTGGGATGGTGCAGTGAGCTAAAAAACGGTGTTGGATCAAGCCCTGATCTTTGGACTGGGTAGGAGTGTTCTGCTTAATTCAGTTACTCTGTCCATCACCCCCCCCTTTTCTGAATCGTTTTGTCCACCATAAGCGTGGAAGGGTATACTCAGATGTGAGTCACTTGCTCACTGCACCATCAGGATTCAAGCAAGCCGGGCTGAAGACGGCTGAAATGCCAGAAACCGGTCCCCGGAAGCTTGTTTCCTTCCCAGTATAAGAATTGGCTTGGAAGTTTGGTCTGCCTTGTTCCCATGATGCACTGGGCCAGGGACAGACTCATTTGCATGTAGCCAGGTTCTGAGCTGGGATGGTGCAGTGAGCTAAAAAACGGTGATGGATCAAGCCCTGATCTTTGGACTGGGTAGGAGTGTTCTGCTTAATTCAGTTACTCTGTCCATCACCACCCCTTTTCTGAATCGTTTTGTCCAACATAAGCGTGGAAGGGTATACTCAGATGTGAGTCCCTTGCTCACTGCACCATCAGGATTCAAGCAAGCCGGGCCGAAGACGGCTGAAATGCCAGAAACCGGTCCCCGGAAGCTTGTTTCCTTCCCAGTATAAGAATTGGCTTGGTAGTTTGGTCTGCCCTTTTCCCATGATGCACTGGGCCAGGGACAGACTAATTTGCATGTAGCCAGGTTCTGAGCTAGGATGGTGCAGTGAGCTAAAAAACGGTGATGGATCAAGCCCTGATCTTTGGATTGGGTAGGAGTGTTCTGCCTAATTCAGATACTCTGTCCATCACCACCCCCTTTTCTGAATCGTTTTGTCCACCATAAGCGTGGAAGGGTATACTCAGATGTGAGTCCCTTGCTCACTGCACCATCAGGATTCAAGCAAGCCGGGCCGAAGACGGCTGAAATGCCAGAAACCGGTCCCCGGAAGCTTGTTTCCTTCCCAGTATAAGAATTGGCTTGGTAGTTTGGTCTGCCCTGTTCCCATGATGCACTGGGCCAGGGACAGACTAATTTGCATGTAGCCAGGTTCTGAGCTGGGATGGTGCAGTGAGCTAAAAAACGTTGATGGATCAAGCCCTGATCTTTGGACTGGTTAGGAGTGTTCTGCTTAATTCAGTTACTCTGTCCATCACCACCCCCTTTTCTGAATCGTTTTGTCCACCATAAGCGTGGAAGCGTATACTCAGATGTGTGTCCCTTGCTCACTGCACCATCAGGATTTAAGCAAGCCGGGCCGAAGACGGCTGAAATGCCAGAAGCCGGTCCCCAGAAGCTTGTTTCCTTCCCAGTATAAGAATTGGCTTGGTAGTTTGGTCTGCCCTGTTCCCATGATGCACTGGGCCAGGGACAGACTCATTTGCATGTAGCCAGGTTCTGAGCTTGGATGGTGCAGTGAGCTAAAAAACGGTGATGGATCAAGCCCTGATCTTTGGACTGGTAGGAGTGTTCTGCTTAATTCAGATACTCTGTCCATCACCACCCCACTTTCTGAATCGTTTTGTCCACCATAAGCGTGGAAGGGTATACTCAGATTTGAGTCCCTTGCTCACTGCACCATCAGGATTCAAACAAGCCGGGCCTAAGATGGCTGAAATGCCAGAAACTGGTCCCCGGAAGCTTGTTTCCTTCCCAGTATAAGAATTGGCTTGGTAGTTTGGTCTGCCCTGTTCCCGTGATGCACTGGGCCAGGACAGACTAATTTGCATGTAGCCAGGTTCTGAGCTGGGATGGTGCAGTGAGCTAAAAAACGTTGATGGATCAAGCCCTGATCTTTGGACTTGGTAGGAGTGTTCTGCTTAATTCAGATACTCTGTCCATCACCACCCCCTTTTCCTAATCGTTTTGTCCACCATAAGCGTGGAAGGGTATACTCAGATGTGAGTCCCTTGCTCACTGCACCATCAGGATTCAAGCAAGCCGGGCCGAAGACGGCTGAAATGCCAGTAACCGGTCCCTGGAAGCTTGTTTCCTTCCCAGTATAAGAATTGGCTTGGTAGTTTAGTCTGCCCTGTTCCCATGATGCACTGGGCCAGGGACAGACTAATTTGCATGTAGCCAGGTTCTGAGCTGGGATGGTGCAGTGAGCTAAAAAACGTTGATGGATCAAGCCCTGATCTTTGGACTGGGTAGGAGTGTTCTGCTTAATTCAGATACTCTGTCCATCACCACCCCCTTTTCTGAATCGTTTTGTCCACCATAAGCGTGGAAGGGTATACTCAGATGTGAGTCCCTTGCTCACTGCACCATCAGGATTCAAGCAAGCCAGGCCGAAGACGGCTGAAATGTCAGAAACCGGTCCCCGGAAGCTTGTTTCCTTCCCAGTATAAGAATTGGCTTGGTAGTTTGGTCTGCCCTGTTCCCATGATGCACTGGGCCAGGGGCAGACTAATTTGCATGTAGCCAGGTTCTGAGCTGGGATGGTGCAGTGAGCTAAAAAACGGTGATGGATCAAGCCCTGATCTTTGGACTGGGTAGGAGTGTTCTGCTTAATTCAGTTACTCTGTCCATCATCACCCCCTTTTCTGAATCGTTTTGTCCACCATAAGCGTGGAAGTGTATACTCAGATGTGTGTCCCTTGCTCACTGCACCATCAGGATTCAAGCAAGCCGGGCCGAAGACGGCTGAAATGCCAGAAGCCGGTCCCCGGAAGCTTGTTTCCTTCCCAGTATAAGAATTGGCTTGGTAGTTTGGTCTGCCCTGTTCCCATGATGCACTGGGCCAGGGACAGACTCATTTGCATGTAGCCAGGTTCTGAGCTTGGATGGTGCAGTGAGCTAAAAAACGGTGATGGATCAAGCCCTGATCTTTGGACTGGTAGGAGTGTTCTGCTTAATTCAGATACTCTGTCCATCACCACCCCATTTTCTGAATCGTTTTGTCCCCATAAGCGTGGAAGGGTATACTCAGATTTGAGTCCCTTGCTCACTGCACCATCAGGATTCAAGCAAGCCGGGCCTAAGATGGCTGAAATGCCAGAAACCGGTCCCCGGAAGCTTGTTTCCTTCCCAGTATAAGAATTGGCTTGGTAGTTTGGTCTGCCCTGTTCCCGTGATGCACTGGGCCAGGACAGACTAATTTGCATGTAGCCAGGTTCTGAGCTGGGAGGGTGCAGTGAGCTAAAAAACGTTGATGGATCAAGCCCTGATCTTTGGACTTGGTAGGAGTGTTCTGCTTAATTCAGATACTCTGTCCATCACCACCCCCTTTTCCTAATCGTTTTGTCCACCATAAGCGTGGAAGGGTATACTCAGATGTGAGTCCCTTGCTCACTGCACCATCAGGATTCAAGCAAGCCGGGCCGAAGACGGCTGAAATGCCAGAAACCGGTCCCTGGAAGCTTGTTTCCTTCCCAGTATAAGAATTGGCTTGGTAATTTAGTCTGCCCTGTTCCCATGATGCACTGGGCCAGGGACAGACTAATTTGCATGTAGCCAGGTTCTGAGCTGGGATGGTGCAGTGAGCTAAAAAACGTTGATGGATCAAGCCCTGATCTTTGGACTGGGTAGGAGTGTTCTGCTTAATTCAGATACTCTGTCCATCACCACCCCCTTTTCTGAATCGTTTTGTCCACCATAAGCGTGAAAGGGTATACTCAGATGTGAGTCCCTTGCTCACTGCACCATCAGGATTCAAGCAAGCCGGGCCGAAGACGGCTGAAATGCCAGAAACCGGTCCCTGGAAGCTTGTTTCCTTCCCAGTATAAGAATTGGCTTGGTAGTTTAGTCTGCCCTGTTCCCATGATGCACTGGGCCAGGGACAGACTAATTTGCATGTAGCCAGGTTCTGAGCTGGGATGGTGCAGTGAGCTAAAAAACGTTGATGGATCAAGCCCTGATCTTTGGACTGGGTAGGAGTGTTCTGCTTAATTCAGATACTCTGTCCATCACCACCCCCTTTTCTGAATCGTTTTGTCCACCATAAGCGTGGAAGGGTATACTCAGATGTGAGTCCCTTGCTCACTGCACCATCAGGATTCAAGCAAGCCAGGCCGAAGACGGCTGAAATGTCAGAAACCGGTCCCCGGAAGCTTGTTTCCTTCCCAGTATAAGAATTGGCTTGGTAGTTTGGTCTGCCCTGTTCCCATGATGCACTGGGCCAGGGGCAGACTAATTTGCATGTAGCCAGGTTCTGAGCTGGGATGGTGCAGTGAGCTAAAAAACGGTGATGGATCAAGCCCTGATCTTTGGACTGGGTAGGAGTGTTCTGCTTAATTCAGTTACTCTGTCCATCATCACCCCCTTTTCTGAATCGTTTTGTCCACCATAAGCGTGGAAGCGTATACTCAGATGTGTGTCCCTTGCTCACTGCACCATCAGGATTCAAGCAAGCCGGGCCGAAGACGGCTGAAATGCCAGAAGCCGGTCCCCGGAAGCTTGTTTCCTTCCCAGTATAAGAATTGGCTTGGTAGTTTGGTCTGCCCTGTTCCCATGATGCACTGGGCCAGGGACAGACTCATTTGCATGTAGCCAGGTTCTGAGCTTGGATGGTGCAGTGAGCTAAAAAACGGTGATGGATCAAGCCCTGATCTTTGGACTGGTAGGAGTGTTCTGCTTAATTCAGATACTCGGTCCATCACCACCCCATTTTCTGAATCGTTTTGTCCCCATAAGCGTGGAAGGGTATACTCAGACTTGAGTCCCTTGCTCACTGCACCATCAGGATTCAAGCAAGCCGGGCCTAAGATGGCTGAAATGCCAGAAACCGGTCCCCGGAAGCTTGTTTCCTTCCCAGTATAAGAATTGGCTTGGTAGTTTGGTCTGCCCTGTTCCCGTGATGCACTGGGCCAGGACAGACTAATTTGCATGTAGCCAGGTTCTGAGCTGGGATGGTGCAGTGAGCTAAAAAACGTTGATGGATCAAGCCCTGATCTTTGGACTGGGTAGGAGTGTTCTGCTTAATTCAGTTACTCTGTCCATCACCCCCCCCTTTTCTGAATCGTTTTGTCCACCATAAGCGTGGAAGGGTATACTCAGATGTGAGTCACTTGCTCACTGCACCATCAGGATTCAAGCAAGCCGGGCTGAAGACGGCTGAAATGCCAGAAACCGGTCCCCGGAAGCTTGTTTCCTTCCCAGTATAAGAATTGGCTTGGAAGTTTGGTCTGCCTTGTTCCCATGATGCACTGGGCCAGGGACAGACTCATTTGCATGTAGCCAGGTTCTGAGCTGGGATGGTGCAGTGAGCTAAAAAACGGTGATGGATCAAGCCCTGATCTTTGGACTGGGTAGGAGTGTTCTGCTTAATTCAGTTACTCTGTCCATCACCACCCCTTTTCTGAATCGTTTTGTCCAACATAAGCGTGGAAGGGTATACTCAGATGTGAGTCCCTTGCTCACTGCACCATCAGGATTCAAGCAAGCCGGGCCGAAGACGGCTGAAATGCCAGAAACCGGTCCCCGGAAGCTTGTTTCCTTCCCAGTATAAGAATTGACTTGGTAGTTTGGTCTGCCCTTTTCCCATGATGCACTGGGCCAGGGACAGATTAATTTGCATGTAGCCAGGTTCTGAGCTAGGATGGTGCAGTGAGCTAAAAAACGGTGATGGATCAAGCCCTGATCTTTGGATTGGGTAGGAGTGTTCTGCCTAATTCAGATACTCTGTCCATCACCACCCCCTTTTCTGAATCGTTTTGTCCACCATAAGCGTGGAAGGGTATACTCAGATGTGAGTCCCTTGCTCACTGCACCATCAGGATTCAAGCAAGCCGGGCCGAAGACGGCTGAAATGCCAGAAACCGGTCCCCGGAAGCTTGTTTCCTTCCCAGTATAAGAACTGGCTTGGTAGTTTGGTCTGCCCTGTTCCCATGATGCACTGGGCCAGGGACAGACTAATTTGCATGTAGCCAGGTTCTGAGCTGGGATGGTGCAGTGAGCAAAAAAACGTTGATGGATCAAGCCCTGATCTTTGGACTGGTTAGGAGTGTTCTGCTTAATTCAGTTACTCTGTCCATCACCACCCCCTTTTCTGAATCGTTTTGTCCACCATAAGCGTGGAAGCGTATACTCAGATGTGTGTCCCTTGCTCACTGCACCATCAGGATTTAAGCAAGCCGGGCCGAAGACGGCTGAAATGCCAGAAGCCGGTCCCCAGAAGCTTGTTTCCTTCCCAGTATAAGAATTGGCTTGGTAGTTTGGTCTGCCCTGTTCCCATGATGCACTGGGCCAGGGACAGACTCATTTGCATGTAGCCAGGTTCTGAGCTTGGATGGTGCAGTGAGCTAAAAAACGGTGATGGATCAAGCCCTGATCTTTGGACTGGTAGGAGTGTTCTGCTTAATTCAGATACTCTGTCCATCACCACCCCACTTTCTGAATCGTTTTGTCCACCATAAGCGTGGAAGGGTATACTCAGATTTGAGTCCCTTGCTCACTGCACCATCAGGATTCAAGCAAGCCGGGCCTAAGATGGCTGAAATGCCAGAAACTGGTCCCCGGAAGCTTGTTTCCTTCCCAGTATAAGAATTGGCTTGGTAGTTTGGTCTGCCCTGTTCCCGTGATGCACTGGGCCAGGACAGACTAATTTGCATGTAGCCAGGTTCTGAGCTGGGATGGTGCAGTGAGCTAAAAAACGTTGATGGATCAAGCCCTGATCTTTGGACTTGGTAGGAGTGTTCTGCTTAATTCAGATACTCTGTCCATCACCACCCCCTTTTCCTAATCGTTTTGTCCACCATAAGCGTGGAAGGGTATACTCAGATGTGAGTCCCTTGCTCACTGCACCATCAGGATTCAAGCAAGCCGGGCCGAAGACGGCTGAAATGCCAGTAACCGGTCCCTGGAAGCTTGTTTCCTTCCCAGTATAAGAATTGGCTTGGTAGTTTAGTCTGCCCTGTTCCCATGATGCACTGGGCCAGGGACAGACTAATTTGCATGTAGCCAGGTTCTGAGCTGGGATGGTGCAGTGAGCTAAAAAACGTTGATGGATCAAGCCCTGATCTTTGGACTGGGTAGGAGTGTTCTGCTTAATTCAGATACTCTGTCCATCACCACCCCCTTTTCTGAATCGTTTTGTCCACCATAAGCGTGGAAGGGTATACTCAGATGTGAGTCCCTTGCTCACTGCACCATCAGGATTCAAGCAAGCCAGGCCGAAGACGGCTGAAATGTCAGAAACCGGTCCCCGGAAGCTTGTTTCCTTCCCAGTATAAGAATTGGCTTGGTAGTTTGGTCTGCCCTGTTCCCATGATGCACTGGGCCAGGGGCAGACTAATTTGCATGTAGCCAGGTTCTGAGCTGGGATGGTGCAGTGAGCTAAAAAACGGTGATGGATCAAGCCCTGATCTTTGGACTGGGTAGGAGTGTTCTGCTTAATTCAGTTACTCTGTCCATCATCACCCCCTTTTCTGAATCGTTTTGTCCACCATAAGCGTGGAAGCGTATACTCAGATGTGTGTCCCTTGCTCACTGCACCATCAGGATTCAAGCAAGCCGGGCCGAAGACGGCTGAAATGCCAGAAGCCGGTCCCCGGAAGCTTGTTTCCTTCCCAGTATAAGAATTGGCTTGGTAGTTTGGTCTGCCCTGTTCCCATGATGCACTGGGCCAGGGACAGACTCATTTGCATGTAGCCAGGTTCTGAGCTTGGATGGTGCAGTGAGCTAAAAAACGGTGATGGATCAAGCCCTGATCTTTGGACTGGTAGGAGTGTTCTGCTTAATTCAGATACTCTGTCCATCACCACCCCATTTTCTGAATCGTTTTGTCCCCATAAGCGTGGAAGGGTATACTCAGATTTGAGTCCCTTGCTCACTGCACCATCAGGATTCAAGCAAGCCGGGCCTAAGATGGCTGAAATGCCAGAAACCGGTCCCCGGAAGCTTGTTTCCTTCCCAGTATAAGAATTGGCTTGGTAGTTTGGTCTGCCCTGTTCCCGTGATGCACTGGGCCAGGACAGACTAATTTGCATGTAGCCAGGTTCTGAGCTGGGATGGTGCAGTGAGCTAAAAAACGTTGATGGATCAAGCCCTGATCTTTGGACTTGGTAGGAGTGTTCTGCTTAATTCAGATACTCTGTCCATCACCACCCCCTTTTCCTAATCGTTTTGTCCACCATAAGCGTGGAAGGGTATACTCAGATGTGAGTCCCTTGCTCACTGCACCATCAGGATTCAAGCAAGCCGGGCCGAAGACGGCTGAAATGCCAGAAACCGGTCCCTGGAAGCTTGTTTCCTTCCCAGTATAAGAATTGGCTTGGTAATTTAGTCTGCCCTGTTCCCATGATGCACTGGGCCAGGGACAGACTAATTTGCATGTAGCCAGGTTCTGAGCTGGGATGGTGCAGTGAGCTAAAAAACGTTGATGGATCAAGCCCTGATCTTTGGACTGGGTAGGAGTGTTCTGCTTAATTCAGATACTCTGTCCATCACCACCCCCTTTTCTGAATCGTTTTGTCCACCATAAGCGTGAAAGGGTATACTCAGATGTGAGTCCCTTGCTCACTGCACCATCAGGATTCAAGCAAGCCGGGCCGAAGACGGCTGAAATGCCAGAAACCGGTCCCTGGAAGCTTGTTTCCTTCCCAGTATAAGAATTGGCTTGGTAGTTTAGTCTGCCCTGTTCCCATGATGCACTGGGCCAGGGACAGACTAATTTGCATGTAGCCAGGTTCTGAGCTGGGATGGTGCAGTGAGCTAAAAAACGTTGATGGATCAAGCCCTGATCTTTGGACTGGGTAGGAGTGTTCTGCTTAATTCAGATACTCTGTCCATCACCACCCCCTTTTCTGAATCGTTTTGTCCACCATAAGCGTGGAAGGGTATACTCAGATGTGAGTCCCTTGCTCACTGCACCATCAGGATTCAAGCAAGCCAGGCCGAAGACGGCTGAAATGTCAGAAACCGGTCCCCGGAAGCTTGTTTCCTTCCCAGTATAAGAATTGGCTTGGTAGTTTGGTCTGCCCTGTTCCCATGATGCACTGGGCCAGGGGCAGACTAATTTGCATGTAGCCAGGTTCTGAGCTGGGATGGTGCAGTGAGCTAAAAAACGGTGATGGATCAAGCCCTGATCTTTGGACTGGGTAGGAGTGTTCTGCTTAATTCAGTTACTCTGTCCATCATCACCCCCTTTTCTGAATCGTTTTGTCCACCATAAGCGTGGAAGCGTATACTCAGATGTGTGTCCCTTGCTCACTGCACCATCAGGATTCAAGCAAGCCGGGCCGAAGACGGCTGAAATGCCAGAAGCCGGTCCCCGGAAGCTTGTTTCCTTCCCAGTATAAGAATTGGCTTGGTAGTTTGGTCTGCCCTGTTCCCATGATGCACTGGGCCAGGGACAGACTCATTTGCATGTAGCCAGGTTCTGAGCTTGGATGGTGCAGTGAGCTAAAAAACGGTGATGGATCAAGCCCTGATCTTTGGACTGGTAGGAGTGTTCTGCTTAATTCAGATACTCGGTCCATCACCACCCCATTTTCTGAATCGTTTTGTCCCCATAAGCGTGGAAGGGTATACTCAGACTTGAGTCCCTTGCTCACTGCACCATCAGGATTCAAGCAAGCCGGGCCTAAGATGGCTGAAATGCCAGAAACCGGTCCCCGGAAGCTTGTTTCCTTCCCAGTATAAGAATTGGCTTGGTAGTTTGGTCTGCCCTGTTCCCGTGATGCACTGGGCCAGGACAGACTAATTTGCATGTAGCCAGGTTCTGAGCTGGGATGGTGCAGTGAGCTAAAAAACGTTGATGGATCAAGCCCTGATCTTTGGACTTGGTAGGAGTGTTCTGCTTAATTCAGATACTCTGTCCATCACCACCCCCTTTTCCTAATTGTTTTGTCCACCATAAGCGTGGAAGGGTATACTCAGATGTGAGTCCCTTGCTCACTGCACCATCAGGATTCAAGCAAGCCGGGCCGAAGACGGCTGAAATGCCAGAAACCGGTCCCTGGAAGCTTGTTTCCTTCCCAGTATAAGAATTGGCTTGGTAGTTTAGTCTGCCCTGTTCCCATGATGCACTGGGCCAGGGACAGACTAATTTGCATGTAGCCAGGTTCTGAGCTGGGATGGAGCAGTGAGCTAAAAAACGTTGATGGATCAAGCCCTGATCTTTGGACTGGGTAGGAGTGTTCTGCTTAATTCAGATACTCTGTCCATCACCACCCCCTTTTCTGAATCGTTTTGTCCACCATAAGCGTGGAAGGGTATACTCAGATGTGAGTCCCTTGCTCACTGCACCATCAGGATTCAAGCAAGCCAGGCCGAAGACGGCTGAAATGTCAGAAACCGGTCCCCGGAAGCTTGTTTCCTTCCCAGTATAAGAATTGGCTTGGTAGTTTGGTCTGCCCTGTTCCCATGATGCACTGGGCCAGGGGCAGACTAATTTGCATGTAGCCAGGTTCTGAGCTGGGATGGTGCAGTGAGCTAAAAAACGGTGATGGATCAAGCCCTGATCTTTGGACTGGGTAGGAGTGTTCTGCTTAATTCAGATACTCTGTCCATCGCCACCCCCTTTTCTGAATCGTTTTGTCCACCATAAGCGTGGAAGGGTATACTCAGATGTGAGTCCCAAGCTCACTGCACCATCAGGATTCAAGCAAGCCGGGCCGAAGACGGCTGAAATGCAAGAAACCCGTCCCCGGAAGCTTGTTTCCTTCCCAGTATAAGAATTGGCTTGGTAGTTTGGTCTGCCCTGTTCCCATTATGCACTGGGCCAGGGACAGACTAATTTGCATGTAGCCAGGTTCTGAGCTGGGATGGTGCAGTGAGCTAAAAAACGGTGATGGATCAAGCCCTGATCTTTGGACTGGGTAGGAGTGTTCTGCTTAATTCAGATACTCTGTCCATCACCACCCCCTTTTCTGAATCGTTTTGTCCACCATAAGCGTGGAAGGGTATACTCAGATGTAAGTCCCTTGCTCACTGCACCATCAGGATTCAAGCAATTCGGGCCGAAGACGGCTGAAATGCCAGAAACCGGTCCCCGGAAGCTTGTTTCCTTCCCAGTATAAGAATTGGCTTGGTAGTTTGGTCTGCCCTGTTCCCATGATGCACTGGGCCAGGGACAGACTAATATGCATGTAGCCAGGTTCTGAGCTGGGATGGTGCAGTGAGCTAAAAAACGGTGTTGGATCAAGCCCTGATCTTTGGACTGGGTAGGAGTGTTCTGCTTAATTCAGTTACTCTGTCCATCACCCCCCCCTTTTCTGAATCGTTTTGTCCACCATAAGCGTGGAAGGGTATACTCAGATGTGAGTCACTTGCTCACTGCACCATCAGGATTCAAGCAAGCCGGGCTGAAGACGGCTGAAATGCCAGAAACCGGTCCCCGGAAGCTTGTTTCCTTCCCAGTATAAGAATTGGCTTGGAAGTTTGGTCTGCCTTGTTCCCATGATGCACTGGGCCAGGGACAGACTCATTTGCATGTAGCCAGGTTCTGAGCTGGGATGGTGTAGTGAGCTAAAAAACGGTGATGGATCAAGCCCTGATCTTTGGACTGGGTAGGAGTGTTCTGCTTAATTCAGTTACTCTGTCCATCACCACCCCCTTTTCTGAATCGTTTTGTCCACCATAAGCGTGGAAGGGTATACTCAGATGTGAGTCCCTTGCTCACTGCACCATCAGGATTCAAGCAAGCCGGGCCGAAGACGGCTGAAATGCCAGAAGCCGGTCCCCGGAAGCTTGTTTCCTTCCCAGTATAAGAATTGGCTTGGTAGTTTGGTCTGCCCTGTTCCCATGATGCACTGGGCCAGGGACAGACTCATTTGCATGTAGCCAGGTTCTGAGCTTGGATGGTGCAGTGAGCTAAAAAACGGTGATGGATCAAGCCCTGATCTTTGGACTGGTAGGAGTGTTCTGCTTAATTCAGATACTCTGTCCATCACCACCCCCTTTTCTGAATCGTTTTGTCCACCATAAGCGTGGAAGGGTATACTCAGATGTGAGTCCCTTCCTCACTGCACCATCAGGATTCAAGCAAGCCGGGCCTAAGATGGCTGAAATGCCAGAAACCGGTCCCCGGAAGCTTGTTTCCTTCCCAGTATAAGAATTGGCTTGGTAGTTTGGTCTGCCCTGTTCCCGTGATGCACTGGGCCAGGGACAGACTAATTTGCATGTAGCCAGGTTCTGAGCTGGGATGGTGCAGTGAGCTAAAAAACGTTGATGGATCAAGCCCTGATCTTTGGACTGGGTAGGAGTGTTCTGCTTAATTCAGATACTCTGTCCATCACCACCCCCTTTTCCTAATCGTTTTGTCCACCATAAGCGTGGAAGGGTATACTCAGATGTGAGTCCCTTGCTCACTGCACCATCAGGATTCAAGCAAGCCGGGCCGAAGACGGCTGAAATGCCAGAAACCGGTCCCCGGAAGCTTGTTTCCTTCCCAGTATAAGAATTGGCTTGGTAGTTTGGTCTGTCCTGTTCCCATGATGCACTGGGCCAGGGACAGACTAATTTGCATGTAGCCAGGTTCTGAGCTGGGATGGTGCAGTGAGCTAAAAAACGTTGATGGATCAAGCCCTGATGTTTGGACTGGGTAGGAGTGTTCTGCTTAATTCAGATACTCTGTCCATCACCACCCCCTTTTCTGAATCGTTTTGTCCACCATAAGCGTGGAAGGGTATACTCAGATGTGAGTCCCTTGCTCACTGCACCATCAGGGTTCAAGCAAGCCGGGCCGAAGACGGCTGAAATGTCAGAAACCGGTCCCCGGAAGCTTGTTTCCTTCCCAGTATAAGAATTGGCTTGGTAGTTTTGTCTGCCCTGTTCCCATGATGCACTGGGCCAGGGACAGACTAATTTGCATGTAGCCAGGTTCTGAGCTGGGATGGTGCAGTGAGCTAAAAAACGGTGATGGATCAAGCCCTGATCTTTGGACTGGGTAGGAGTGTTCTGCTTAATTCAGATACTCTGTCCATCACCACCCCCTTTTCTGAAACATTTCTTTTTGTGACACTTGAATTTTTCTCACAAGTAGACAAGCTTATCCCAAAGGCAATGTATAAAGTTTTCAATGAAACTGTGATCACACCACAAATGTACAAATGTCTAAACTCAACAAGAACAAAACAACAAAAATCCAGCATACATGTAGTCAAATAGCACTTAAAAACATCATCATTTCATCTTTATTTTGACAATGTTGTCTTAAAAGAGATCACATAGGTTGAACAGTTAAAAATTGATACAATACAGTTAAGTACACAATAAAAGATAGAAATGAGCGCGTGTTCTAGCAGCTTATCATTACATCAAGGTAAATGACAGAGAACATAGATAAATACATGGCCAAATATTCCACCTCGCCCATCTAGAATTTGAGGTCAAGCTCCGAAGCATCTAAAGAAGTGTATCTACTGGATCCTAGTTCATACAATGTTCACAAACGTCCTTCTAATGTGCCTCATAGCTGCTAAAAATGTAGTTACAGCAAAAACAATTACAGGTGAAACAACAGTTTTGAGTATTCTATAAGTTTGCGAACAGTGCATGATCCCCAGATTTTTACATAGGGGAATAATCCACCTCCTATTAGATTTTTGGTAAGCAGGACAGAAGAATGCAACATGCAATTCATTTTCCAGCTCCGAGGTACAACCTGGACAGTTTTTAGGGGAAGATGGACACCACTTACTCGTGAAGGCTCTAATAGGTAAGGAGCCGTGTCTCCATTGGAGATATAACTTTCTAGAAACAGCAGGACTAACACCGTCGATGACAGGCTCAAATTGATAACAATCTTTGATCATTAGAAACGCGCCAGACAAGGAACCAGTTAGGGCATTCGATAAAAGAGCAGTTAATATACTTTCATGGTACAAATCGACCAGAAACTTGCGTGAAATTCTAATGCAAGCTTGCTCCGGTCAGACCACATTGGCGAGAGACCTATTCTCTCAAATTCCTCTCTTATGTACTTAAGCCAGGGAAGTTTCCCCGCATTCGGGAGCCTTAGGACATCCGACAGCTCTTGCCTATAGTTCTTAAGCTCTGGGGTAAACCAGAGTCTCCGCCAAAAGGTTAGCTGTTTGAGGCCCAGTTCTTTGTCTATAGGTCTGAGGCCCAGGTCAAGCCTTAGCGGCATTAGTGGTGTACTAGGGGGCAGCGCTACCAGCTGTCTTAAAAATGTGTTCTCCGTGACGGCAATCGCGGATCCACACTTGTGACCCCATAGTCCACTACCATAAATTACTGCACCCCGTGCCTGCAGTTTGTATATTTACAGGGGTGGGCCAATTGGTTTAACAGAGGATTTATTTAAGAGCTTAAGGATACCCCCCGCTTTTTGAGACAACTTGAGTTGCAATTTTATTTGATGTTGCACCCAGGTCATATTTTCGTTTAGGGTGAGCCCCAGATACTCAAAGGTCTGAACCCTTTCTAGTCGGACTCCACCAATCACCGGGTTTGGGCGTGCGTGTTGTTACCGGGGGTTAAAAATCATGAATTTCGTTTTAAAAACAATTATTTAAAGAATAAAGCTAATAGAAAACAAATAGCTTCACCTGGGGCTAATATGACTATGTATCAGCAATGAATCCAAAGCACGGCCCGACTGAAAGGTGCGCGCCATCGGGCATAGAATCACACATACCCCCATGACAATGCACAGCGTCATTGAGGTGAGGCATTGGTGGTGATGTTGAGGCTGTCTCCCTGACTGCCACGAGGGAAGCGAGGCGTTGTGTCCTCTAGGAGGTAATGTGTCAATTCCAGGACAGGGGACATCAGTTGCATCCGCAGGGAGTAGCCAGTCCCAGTGAAGCGGTGCAAAGTCAGCGAGTACATAGATCACCCTCAGCGTTTATCGGTACCGTGATACCTGGTTATGTTAGAAGGTTTTGTACAGCGCACAGCTGCTCCAGCAAAGGAGTGTCCCAGCGCTAAGCAACATAAAGGGAAGCTACTGACAGTTGGAAGGCCTAGGAAGAAGGGAAGAGATGGTTCTTGATGGCCATATGGAAAGCCAGGATGCAGGAGCTGGTGGTGATGGAGTCAGTGTGAGCGCTGGCATTGGGAAGGACAATAACTGCAGGCATCAGCAGGTGTCAGAGCTGTGGTGCAGGCAGGGCAGTGCATCATGCACTTCACGAGCTGTGCCTTTGTTCTCAGTGCAGGTCGTGGAGTCATGGCGGCGGTGCTGACAGCGTCGGGGGTGGGTTTTCTGGCTTCTCTTAGTTTTTTTCCAGCTCCCAACTACAGGAGCAACTACCAGAGGCCAAAAACTGGAACAGGCACCTACTGACAAGTAGGAACTCTCAGCAGTAGAGTTCAGGGGAGCTGGGGTGAAGTCTTTGTATCCCTGAGACTTAAGAACAGGAGGCCAACAAACACAGGCCCTTGGATATTTTTCTTCAAGCAGGTTTCTCTGCAAAGTTCCAGTCTTTGTCCTTTCCTTGGCAGAAGCAGAAAATACAAGCAAACCACACACAGCACACAGCCCTTCTCATTGGCAAAGGTTCTTCTTGGGCCTAGAAGTGATCTAAAGTTCTGGGGTCTAAGGTCTACTACCCGATTTTTTCTTTGTTCTACTTTGTGCAAGAGTCTCTGAGCCCAATCCAAACCAGTTCTGTTCTCACTGTTGCAGTATGAACAGATGGGGTGGAGACAGCATTGTGCAAGGGATACAGGCCCTATTCAGGTGCAAGGAACAGTCCTTCCGCTGCTCTAAATACAGCCAAAGTCTATTAAGCTCAGCTCTGAGTTATCCACGAAGGGCCAGGCACACCTTAACCCCACCAGTGGCTGTCTACAGTTAATGCACATCCCCAGCACCTGTCACTCCAAAAACAGACAGTCAATCTACAAACAGGCAGCGACACACAGAATGGTTAAACAAGAAAATGCCTACTTTCTAAAAGTGGCATTTTCAAACAAACAATTTAAAAATCATCTTCACTAAAATATGTGTTTAAGTTCTGAGTTCAGATATCCTAAACATTATACCTCTTACGTGTCCCAATGGAAAGTTATACTTATAAGATGTTACAAAGTATCTCCCATACTGTCCTATGAGACATATAGCCTGTCAGTAGTGAAAAACAAAATTGGCAGTATTTAACTATCAGGACATGTCACGCACACCAGTACATGTCCTACCTTTCACATTCACTGCACCCTGTCCATGGGAGTACCTTGAGTGGTGTCTTACATGTAAGAAAAGGGAAGGTTAGGGTCTGGCAAGTGGGTGCACTTTTCAGGTCAACTTGCAGTTTAAAGTTGCATGCAGACACTGCAGTGGCAGGTCTGGAATACCTTTTCAGGACTACGCATGTGCGTGACACAATCAGTGCTGCAGGCCCGCCAGAAGCATTTGATATACAGGCCCTGGCACACTCAGTGCACTTTACTAGGGGCTTACCAGTAAATCAAATATGCCAATAATGGATAACCAATCACAATAGTAATTTATACAGGAAGCACTTGCAATTTGACACAAAGCATCTAAGCCAGCAAAAACTAAATCCAGCACAGCATAAAAAATACATTAGGTAGAGGCAAAACGTCAGGGGAGACCACCCCAAAGGACCTACCTGCCACACTGAAATAAAATTAAAAATAAATTAATTATTGTAAGGGCTTTAGTCATGTTGAGAACACTGTTGTTGAACTCATAATTGTTTAACTGTGGATGATTTTCTGCAGAACTGCTTTGTGAAAAGACATCTACAGTTTGCAGAATAGTTACTTTGAAGGCAGATACAGGCAATGCAAAAAGCGATCGACATTATTTTCATCTAGTTATATTTTTATTATGCATTAAATAATCCTTTATTAAATTCTTGTGCCAGAGTGATGGACATGTTTCAGTTCTATCCATAGGATGGAGCGTAAATTGGATTGACTTATAATTATATCCAACATTAGCAAATACATATACATAAATTGCATGACTGTTCAAACTATTCTGTTTCACTACTTGGAA